>NW_016107439.1:3551045-3567532 GCF_001604975.1 Cebus imitator | reverse complement strand
ATTACAGGCACGCGCCACCATGCCCAGCTAATTTTTTGTAGTTTTAGTAGAGACGGGGTTTCACCATGTTGACCAGGATGGTCTCGATCTCTTGACCTCGTGATCCACCCGCCTCGGCCTCCCAAAGTGCTGGGATTACAGGCGTGAGCCACCGTGCCCGGCCGGAACGTAAATTTTATTCAGCAGGCAATGTAGGATCCTTGGAGGGTTTAAATCTAGGTGGGAGGAGTCATGGGATCAAGTTTACACTTCTGAAAGCTCAGGTGGCCACAATATGGAGCATTGACTTGCAGGGACTGCAGCTGGGAGAGGAAGGCTAACCAGAGGCTGTTGGCAGAATCCAGATAATTTTCACTATGAGGTGTTTCATGTAATGTTACAATATGAGATCCTGGCAACAAAATTGCACTGCTCAGCCTCAAGGAGACTGAGAAAGGTAGAAAGTTGAGAGAGAAGGTTTAGGAGAAATATAAAGGCTGGGCATGGAGGCTCATGCCTGTAATCCCAGCACTTTGGGACGCTGAGGCATGTGAATCACTTGAGGTCAGGAGTTCGAGACCAGCCTGGCCAACATGGTGAAACTCTGTCTCTATGAAACATACAAAAATTAGCCAAGCATGATGGTACACACCTGTAATCCCAGCTACTCAGGAAGCTGAAGTAGGAGAATTGCTTGAATCTGGGAGGCAGAGGTTGCTGTGAGTCAAGATTGTGCCACAGAGTGAGACTCCATCTCAACAACAACAATAATAATAACAAAAGCCAAACCCTCTCTAAAAGGAGATATAGCAGTCCTGAAAGATAAATGTTGGCCATTTCCCAGTTTATCAAAGGCCAGTCTAGTTCCCAGAACGAGAGACTATGACCTTGCAGAGGGGTCCACAGAAGTGACATTGGCCAGGCAGACCTCCTAAATAGGGAGGGCCGGCTCTCTCCCTCCCTTCCTCCCTCTCTTTCTGGGGGATTGATATTATTAGGGGGAGTGGTGTGTAGAGAACAGGTAGTGATCATTGCTAGGAGACCAGTAGTTTCCCAGCTTCATCTTTCAAAGTGCCAAAAACCTGGAGTGCAGGAGGCTTTCCTGATTTGTTCAGGTCAGTAATGTTTGGCTAAGCCTGGTCATTCTGGCTGAGTGTCTGAGGTATAATTTTGGAAGGACATTAAAAATAATCTATACTCTACCAATGATGCTATTCTAAGGAGAATAGGCCTATGGTTATTAGCATACACATGATAAAAGAGAATTCAGAACTTTACTACACATTCCAGATATGTAAGTGAAGCCACTGTGAAGTTTAGACAAATCCTCATAATACCCACAACCCTGCTTATCAACTTTCAGTGGATTCACGTGGCTTCCAATATCCCTTGACTCAGCTGCAGGACATAAAATTGGTTAGATTGGCCTACTCTGACTCTGCATTGCTGGTTTTTATCTTTGCTTCTGCCCAGAAAATTCTTCAGTTGTAAGATTCCTGTCTCTTTCCTCTCTGTTTAAGTTCTGATCTAGCCTTAAGGTCTTTCTCAAATTTACCTTCCTTCATCACTTTTCTTCGAACACACCAACCCATTATCATCCCTCTCCACTCTGAAACCTTATGGTACTTACAGACTAAGCTTATATTTTGGTTCTTGGATATTAGTTCCCGTTTTAGGAGTAAAAGTCTTGTCTTTCCAGGCTGGTAGTAAATTCTTTGGAGCCTGGAGTAGTTGATTCTCATCTGTCTAAAAATGAACCATTATACTCACATTAAACTTGCGTGGGTGACATGGGGAATGTGTTGGCTCAGTTCCTAAATCCTTGGGCAATGAGGCCTGCAGTTGGGCCTCAGGCACAGCTAGAAGCAGGGACATAAAGACTGCCAGCACATGCTCTCTTCCTCTCCAGCTCTTGTTTCTGAAACCTGCTCTGTTCTCTTAAACTGTGTCCTCAATAGTGGTGGGAATTTGGCCACTGGCAGCTCTCTGACTCATATTTGACAGTCAAGCCTTGAGAGAGGGGATGGCTTCCTTCCCTATTTACAAGTTCAAAAAAATCAGATTGGCCCAGCTTTGGGGCATTCCTATCCTTGGATTAATTAATGAATGATGGCTAGGGGGGAGGGGGAGAGTCCATCTCATGCCCCATTCTCTTTTCCAAAAAAGCTCAGCTTCGTTAACCTCCCTTTGCTGTGTGGCTTCAAGGGACCAGCTCCCGCAGTAGCCTTGAGGATGTGTCTGAATAGTCTAAGCTGAGGGTCAGCAAACTTTTTCTGGAAAGCACCAAATAGCAAATATTTAGGATTTGCAGGCCACATCTCTGTTGAAACTGCTCAACTCTGCCATTGTAGTCTGAAAGAAGCGATAGACAATATGTAAATAAATGAGAGTGTGGTTGTGTTCCAATAATACTTTATTTACTTACGGAAACTAAGTAGGTAAAATGAAATGTCCTTCTTTTTTTTTTTTTAGTTTGAAACAGAAATTTATTCTCAGAATAATGCACAAAAGCACAGGTTGAGGCTACTGTTGGGCTTTCCTCCCTTTCTCTTCCTCCCTCTCCTCTCTGAAGGCCAGGGAGAACACAGTTGAAGGAAACATGCAATCACAAACAATGATCAATTCTAGAGACAAAAAGGTTTGGTCCAAAAGAACTCAACATAATTAATCCAATGACTGTGAAGAGCTTCACCGAGAAGGATTAAGATATTGCAGATGTAGTGTTTCCATAGGGTGGCTCTTTCATATATTTTCACATGCAATGAAGAAATTCAAAGAAAAATGAATTTCTTCTTTTGATTTTTTTCAACCATTTAAAAATGTAAAAACCATTCTGATCTCTGGTTTTAGTCCATCCCCTGCCAATGTCCTGGATTGGACCAGAACATGTTTTACAGCTTGGGTCAGTAGTGTTACTGGTAGTCAATTCATACCGCTCTGCAGCAGCCTCACTTCTTGCCTCTTCAGAAGAAAGAATTGGACCTAGGGACAGACCAAGAGTCCGAAAGCAAGGCAAGGTTTAGAGCAGGAGTAAGAGTTTATTGAAATGTTTTAGGGCAGGAATGAAAGGAAGTAAAGTACACTTAGATGAGGACCAAGTGGGCATCTTGAGAGATCAAGTGCATGGTGTGACCTTTTGACTTGGGATTTTGTATGTTGGCATGCTCCCAAGGTCTTGTTACTTCCCCCTGATTCTTCCCTTGAGGCGAGCTGTCTGCATGTACAGTGGCCTGTCAGCATTTGGGAGGGACCTCATGCTCAGCGTGTTTACCAAACTTATGCACATGATCACTTGAGGCATTCACTTACTAGTTGAGGGTTCCCAGAGGAAGGTTGTAGACCGCTGAGATGCTCCATTTTGCTGCTTAGTGTGCATGCTCAAGCCCACTTGTCCAACTCCTGAGATCTTATTGGGAAGCAGCTTTACCAGTTTCAGGTTTTTCTGTTGGGACTGCCTTTCCCTGGTGCTGGCTGTGGCCAGTTACTATTTTAGAGAGACAGCTTAATACCACCTGACTATCATCCGATGGTTGCCTGACATTCCTAGTTGGGTGGGGGTCCTCTCCTGTACTGCTCATGTCAGAGTAGTTACCTACTAGAACAGCAGGAAGTCTGCTGGGATGGTTTGGGGAAAGATTTTCTCACACTCAGAAAAAAGCATGGCTGGGCACGGTAGCTCATGCCTGTAATCCCAACACTTTGGGAGGCTGAGGTGGGAGGAAGAGATGATCTCCTTTCTGCTTCTGGAGCCTATGTAGTCTAGTTATAGCTGCTGGAAATCCTGGGCCCATTGGGACGTCACCCACCACCTGCGGAAGTCTGGCCTGCAGACCCTGACTCAATGACGGATGAATGAATGCACTCTCACACCATTACAGTGACACAAGTGGGCTAGGGATGGACATTGGCTGCTTTCAGAGGGCAAAATACAACCAATCAACCAAGACCCTCTGTCCACCCCACACATTTATTCAGTAGATATTACAATAGAAGTTCTAAGTTAACGCACTTGTGGATAATTAACATGTTTAAGAGAATGGTTTTACGATTGATAAAAGCTTTAGGTTCTGCTGCCCAGAGTAAATGCTCTTAACGGGTAAGTCCCCTTTGATCTTCCTGGAGAGGGCTACCCAGCAAAAAAATTGCATGAGTAAACAGAGTGGAGACAAAGGGATGTGGGTAAGCAGACTTAAACGTGGAAGGCCTTTGATCATCTCTATCTCTTTCCTATGCTAATGTTAATGAGGAGGCTGCCTTCAGCCTGCCTCAATAAAACCTTTTGGCCTTCCAAAAGGTTTGAGATCACAATCTATAACTTTTCCTAATAGTTGATATCTTGCCAGCCACCCTAAGTGAATATCAACAGCCCATGCTTTCACCAGCGGAGGAACTGGCTGAGAACAAAACCCTCACCCTGATGCTGGGAGAGCTGAGAGACAGGAAGAACCTGGTCCTTTGTGAAGTCTGAGCCGCCAAATTAAGCACCCTGACGCAGCCCTCCTTGCAGTCTTCTTGTTGTGTGAGTTTATAAATATCTCTGTTATTTCGGCAGATGAGTTGGAGTTTCCTGTTAATTGGCTGCGGAGTGAGTGGGGAGCAAAACACCCAAAGAAGTCTGGAAGCTCATTTTGTATGTCCTCATACCTTGATATACTACATCTTCAATACACTGCCTGACTGATCTTCACTCTCTCCCTCAAACCTCATCCCTTCTACATTCTTCTTAGCGTCTGGCTACCACAACACTTGTGTTTTTAGTTCCTGCTATGGACTGAAATATTTTCTGAGTTGCACCAGATACACATCTGAATAACCTTCAGAGAGAGGTTCAGCATGACCTTGGATCGCTCTTCAGCTCACTCACAAAGTAGAGCTGAGAGTGTTTCCTCCTATGACCTGTGGCTTGAGTCATCATTCCCTCTGCCCCTCTGATGCCAGCCTCACAGCCATGATTAATTCACCTCTTGAGTTAAACTTCTCTTCCCACAGTTTTGGCCACCCTCCCACCACATTCCTCCCCCTGAGGCCATCCTCTTGAGCGTCTCCCCTCGAACCCAGGTCCTTGAATGTCAAGACAGGAAGCTGCTGTTGCCCAGCATCTGACCACAAGAGATGGCACAGGCTCCTGGCCTAAGAAAACACACTGCTTTGCCCCCAGACACAGATCTGGCTGGCAGGTTACTTTGCTGTTTGCATTGCAGGCATCTATGCAGCACAGTCAGCAGCCTGCATTTTTCCACGAGCAGCTGCAAACCTCCATTCCTTTCTCTGCTTGCTGCTTTTGTCTCTTTCCGCTTTGCGTTTATTTTCTTTGCTTGCACACCTTGTTTTTCTTTCAGGGGACATGCCATATGGTTCTCCTTTAGACAAAGTGCGGAGTGTGCAGAGGCAGCTGGTGGGGTCCCTGAACATGCTGGTCTATGCAGGGGTCCCTTGGAACTTGAGCTGCTGCCCAACAGAGAGAGGCTAAGCCCCAAATATGGAGAGGAGAGGGGGAGACCAGAAAAAGGCCAAGGCAGGCCACACAGCTCATTAGTTCATTTTGATTAGTTGCTTTTATCCAGTTGTGAGGAATGGTGAACAGTGATAGATGCAGACAGTTCTGAGATTTTTATCCCCTGAATTACTTACAAGTTGGCAAGATTAGATAAACCATGGAGAGAGTAGACGGAAGTTGATGTGTGTATGACCAGATTGACTTATAAGATTTATAGAAGATGGCCCAAAATCCTGATTCTACAGCCTGGAATTCTTCTAGGGGCTTAGACTTTAATAGCTTTCTTTGTCGTTTGACTCCTTGTTCGTTTGTGCTGTTTTTTTGCCCATCAACCTGGGCTGAGAGCCAGGACAGCTGTTCACCTGGACGCAGAACCAGGTTAGACTCTGGGCAAGGTGACAACTAAATCCAGCTCTAGATCAGCTCTCCAAGGAGAGTTTAGAGGAAGGGGTGTTTTAGGTGATTCCTCCACCCAGACGGTACACCAATTTGTAATTTATTTCACCTGAGGGGTGGCCTTTTCTAATTTGTACAAAGATTGTACAAAGACACCATAAAACTAGCTGAGGGTCAGACATTAGCCCTTCACTGACTCCTAGGAGGGAGTATCTGCCCACACGAGACACAAGTGAGTTTCTTATAAACTAAAGATCTGAGGGGTCTGGGGCCAGAAGTCACTTTGCACAATGTACAATCTCTCTCTCACTCCCTTGTTCTGCTCCTTTGTCCCCACCTCCTTTCCCAGAAGCTTAGAAGTCATCCTTGTTGCTTAAATATGCCATTGGAAATCTCGCTCTCCATCTCCAATGAGTTATCAAAGTATTTATTTCAAACAAATGCAAAGCTCTTCCTACAGAGATATCTAGTGAATAATATTTCCTCTACCTCAATATGTTGTTAATGACCAAGACAAAACAGTTGTCTTTGCTCAGCTAGAATACGTTGAAAGCACTAAATTGTTCAACATCATTGGTTGCAGAAGTAGAATTTGTGAGGTCAGGAGCAGAAAGTAACTCAGTTATTCCTCCCTACCCTTACCCTCTCCCCCGACTCACCATTCAAATTTGTTCTGTGGAATTTGGCTTCCCTCGGGTCTCCTGATGTATCTGTTTATTTTCATTACAGCCTTACTTCTGTGATTAAATTGTCTAGTCACATGAAATAGTGAAAACTTCAAAGTTTCTTTAAAATGAAGGCTCCCCAACCCTACCAGCGCAGGTCTGCACGATGAGTTTCACCTGCCCATGATTCCCTTTCCTCCCTAATTCTCCCCGAGTTGAAGCAGAAGAGGTCAGAGAATCAGGGATAGGAGATGTGTGTGTGCCTGGCACCCATGAAATCTGGTGTTGATTCTCTCAAGCCGTGGCAGAAGCTTAAAGCTGAGTTTCTTTGAGCTTGATGAGTGTTCAGATCTCTTCCTTTTTCCTGAAGTGTGTTTGTGGGCTCTCTGAAGTATCTTTTGCTGGACCCCTTTGATCATAACTTCAGCAGGCTGCTTTTTTTTTTTTTTTTTTTTTTTTTTTTTTTTNTTTTTTTTGAGACGAAGTCATGCTTTGTTGCTCAGGCCGGAGTGCAATGGCATCATCTCAGCTCACTGCAAGCTTCGCCCCCCCAGGTTCCAGTGATTCTCTTGCCTCAGCCTCCTGAGTAGCTGGGAGTACAGGTGTGCACCATGACACCTGCCTAATTTTTGTATTTTTAATAGAGATCGGTTTTTGCCATG
The DNA here is from genome assembly GCF_001604975.1 of Cebus imitator. NCBI lineage: Eukaryota > Metazoa > Chordata > Mammalia > Primates > Cebidae > Cebus > Cebus imitator. The sequence goes on along the minus strand of NW_016107439.1, from coordinate 3,560,333 downwards.
TTGGCGAAGCTGGTCTCGAACTCCTGGCCTCAGGTAATCCGCCTGCCTCAGGCTCCCAAAGTGCTAGGATTACAGGCTTGAACCACTGCGCCCGGCCAGCTGGCTGCTTTTGATCCCCACTCAGCTTTGCTTCATACGGGACCTCTCCATCCTCCTTTTAGCTGCAGTTTCCTGCTTTGGGCAGGATCCATTTTAAGATAACTGTGGGTCTGCTGTCTCCTTCGGGCGGCGAAGACTGGTCCAGCGGAATGCTGTCTTTGGCTCTGACAGTAGCCTGAGCACAGTCCCCATCCCTGCTGTTCCCAGCTGTCTCAGCCAGCTCTTCCTGGAGAGTCATTTCCCCCGCGTGGATCCACTGTGTCTCCCAAACTCTCTTGACGCTGTTCGATCAATCTTTGTCCAAATCCCACTAACTTCAGCTGTTTTGTTTTTAACTTTTTATTACGGAAAATTTCAAAATGCAGAAAAACTGAGAGATTATTATACTAACCCTATAATAAACTCGTGAACCCATCACCCAATTTAGCAATGACGAACTCAGGGCTAATCTTGTTTCATCTTTACACAGATGCACTCCCCATTCCACTTCTCTGCGATTACCGGATCATTCCCAAGCAAGTTTAACTTTTCGTGTGAAATTCTGCAGTAAGTGTCTCTAAAATTTAAGAACTCTATTTATAAAAACAAAAAAAACACATACACTTAATATACCAAACCAATAATAATTTCCTAAAACCATCAAATAAACAATCTTCAAATTTCCTTTTCTCATCATTTTTTAGAACAGTTGACTTGTTCAAATTAGGACTTTGAAAGTCCATACATGCAGTTGGTTGGTATATTTCTTTTAATCTGCAAATTTCCCTACCTGCTTTTTTTTCCTTTGAGATCTATTTCTTGAAGGAACTGGGTCATCTGTCTTATAGAATTTTCTACAATCTGGATGGTTACTGACTGCATCCCTGTTTAATCCGTATTCTTACCAACATTTAATATGTTCTCTGTCTTCTATATTTTCTGTAAAATAGTATGGGGCACAAAGTTAAAAGATTAATAAGAAATAGTTTCCTTTTTCTGTAAGATTAGGTTTTGGAGATGTTGTAGACTTTATTTGCATCATATAATGTCTAGTCGTCTGTCTTTTCACGAGGTTAAGATTGATCACTGGGTTCAGGTGCTGTCAGCCTGACCTAGACATCTGCCTTGGACCAAATAATGCTAGCAGTTATTAATGGTTACTTCTTAGATTTATTATTGCATTAGACTATTAGCCTTTTATACCCACTAATAAAAAAATAAGTGCATTCTAATTCTAGCAGCTGTATGCTTTCATTGGCTTAATTTCTCCTATAAAGAGAACTTTTCTTCATTAATTATGGGATACAGTTCATACAGGAAAGGGATAAGTCTGATAAGTTAAGTGTGAGGACTAAGCTCTGATTTTTTTTTTTTATCTTGCCCAATTCCTATCTAAGGGGTCTGGGGAGTCATATCCTACAATCCATAAATTCTCATTAGATGGGTTTTGTGTAACCCTATGTGTCATGGCTTAGTTTCCAGTCTGACTCTGGCATAACATTACGAGGCAAGGAAGAGAATTATTTTACTCCAAAACATGTTTCTTTGCCATATCTTGAAATGGCCCTGCAAAGCTGTCCTTTGTGGGGGAAAATCTACATCTGTAAAGAATCTCTATTAACATAGCTAGATTTTTTTCTTTCAGGCCTCCCAATCCTAAAAAGATTAACTAAAAGTCTAGCACCTTCTAAAGATCTGATTAGGAAGCATTTGCCATCTATTGTCTCTAGGGGCAGCCACTATAAGACTTCAAAAGAACCTTGGTCTCCAAAGTTTTTTATCTTAACCTGAACATTTCCCTTCTAAGATCCCAAGTCTTTAGATAAATTCAACCAATTGTCAACCAGCAAATGTTTAAATTTACCTATTGCCTGGAAGCTCGCCCCCGCTCCTTTGAGTTGTCACAACGTTGTGAGCCAAAACAATGTATTTCTTAAATGTATTTGATTGATATCTCATGCCTCCCTAAAATATATAAAGCCAAGCTGTACTCTGACCACCTTGGGCACATGTTCTCAGGACCTTCTGAGGGCTGTGTCACAGGCCTTGGTCACTCATATTTGGCTCGGAATAAATCTCTTCAAATATTTTACAGAGTTTGATTCTTTTCATGGACAGGTGCTTGACTGTTTCCCTTTATTTACCAGTTTTTAGAATAATGAGTTGGTTCCCTAGTATCCTCCAAAGATAATCGATTAGGGGTTTTGTTTTGTATTGTTATAAACTCATAGATTTTATATTTCATGTATCTTAATCCACTGCAGCTATTTTTAACTGCTGCTTAAGTTGTCCTATGTTTGGTGTGTGGAAATCTGTTTACATTGGCTCCTGGATCATTGTGACATGACTCCAGTGGTCTTTGATAACTTTCTTTCCTATCTGGTAGGATAATATGTTTGGGGGCTGTTTTTTACATTTCCAAAAGCCTTGATGAAACAGGAAAAGGCCGGGAACAGACCTCTTGAACACCGAACTTGGGAAGGAAGGAGTGATTTATTCTGCTGGGGGCAAGGTGGCATAGCTGGCCAATAGCCAAGACTTTCACAGAGAAAGTCCCTGCCTTTTTAAAGGCTTACAACTCTAGAATTTACATGTGAAAGGATCTTGGGCCGTGGAGTGGGCATGGCGTATAGCTTTGATCATTTTTAAGTAAAAATCATGCCCTCCAGAAAGATTCCTCCATACAATGCCTGTGATCTATAGTAGGGCGATTAAATGTGGCTGCCGGTCTGCCAGCCTCTGCTTCTCCTATTGAAATGCAATGTGGAAGTTAAGGGAGAGGTGGTCTTAGATGCTTAAGGGAGATTAAGGGTCTCCTTCCTCACTGGTTCTTTGCAGTGAGAAATAGAATTAGGGAACACATCTGCACATGCAGGGCGCTTATTGACTTGATCATTAGTTCTGTTTCTTTTCATTGGTCAAGGCCAGAAAATATTTAAGATGGAAAGATAATCAGTCAGCCTTTTTTTCAAGTAAAAGAACAGAATAGGAAATATAAGAACATGTCACATTTACAAAGGGTAAGTATTATTTTATAAAACTTCTATTTGATTTCTGAGACAGAGAAAGCGCGCTAAAAATTAACTTTTAAACCATGTGTCACATTCCAAGAAAAAACTTGAAAGCATTAAAATAGACTAGTTGTTTGAGCCTCATATGTGGGAAGACTTCATCATCTTCAATCAAAAGATCAGTTAGATCATCAGATTTAAAAATAAATATTTTCTATATCATGAATCATATTTGTAAGGAGAAAATAAAAACAAGTTATAAAAGATAAAATTTAACAAAAGAGTAAGTTTAGAGCCACATTGATGACTTCTGAATATTTTTTTCCAGGCTTATGATGTGGTCATAAAGCTAATTTGTCCCATTTCTTTCTTGGCGCTTTAAGAACTGTAAACCAAAAATAAAATTCTAAGCTCTCAACCAACGGAATGGATCCTTCCTCACAGTCAAGGGCATTCTGAAGTAAACCTGAAACGTTAGTGCAGGCTGTAAGCATGGGTGGTTGGACATGCCTCATTATACATTCCTCCCGTTGGAGTTCAGGCACAGCTGAGCAGTATTAACATTAAAACAGATACTTTAAGACTGACAAAAGAGACTCTTTGTAGCAGTAAGATACCAACTTGAGATAGCAGGCCCTGAAAATAGTAGAAATATTTTACCCCCAAAATATATTTCTTTGACATATTTTGAAATGGCCCTTCAAAGCTGTCTCTTGTGGGAAAAATCTATATTCTATAGAGGATCTCCTTCCCTTTCTAGATTTTTCCTGATCCAGAAGATAATTTACAGAGTTTGGCACCTTTTAAGTCTAATAAGAAACATTTACACTCTATTCTGTCTGAAGTGTGCTACCTGAGGCTTTGTCTGCATAGTAATCATCTTGACTTCCACAGCTCTTTATCTTGATTTAGACCCTCTCTTCTGTTGATTCCAGGTCTTTAGATAAACTCTTTCAACCTACGGCCACTCTGAAAATTTTTGAATCCACCTATGACCTGAAAGCCCATTGATTCAAGTTGTCCTAACTTTCTGGACCAAATCAATACATCTTCCATTTATCTATTAATGTCTTATGTCTCCCTAAAATGTATAAAACCCACAGGATCTCCTGGGGCTGTGTCACAAGACATGGTCACTCAAAATACTACACAGTGTTTGACTCTTTTCATCAACAGAATCAATATTTCAAATATTCTTAAAAGGTTAAGAGTAATAATGGTTCCCAGTCAGAGAGGGGAGGTGGCAATTCAATGGGTCAACACCAGCAACTTTGCTGTCCTGGCTATTTCACTGTTAGATATAGTGAACCCCAAGTTTCTCTTCAAAGAATCAGCATGTCAGTATATTCAGCTCTCTTATTCTTTAATTCTCTATTTTAAAGTTTAACTTACTTGTAGTTCCAGTAAACAACCTTCTCCACCGCTTCTAATCAGTAGTTCACATCTGTTCCCCTGGCCCCCAGCTCTGTCCTGACTCTTCCTGGTCACCTGCTCTAGTCACCTGCTCGGTCACCTTCTTTGACCTAGGTCATCCCTGGCTACCTGTTCTGACGTGCCCATAACCATCCTTCCCGTCAAACCACCCACCCTACCACTCTAGCTTGAACCTCTGCTCTCCTTTAAATAGGCATTCAGGATTAGTCTAGCTTGTGCAGTCTAACACTAGCCAATAGGGGAACGACACAGCAGTAGGGGAGACCCCCTTAGGCGCAAGTACTTCTTCCCCTCCCTTGTCCAGCTGTGTGCTCACCATTGTTCCATCTGTGAGCTGCACCCTTCTATAGAAGTAAATTGCCTTGCTGAGGAAATTTATATTCTAGTGCCACTTCTTTTGTGGCATCAAAAATACTACTTATAACATTACTGAGGACTAAGCTCTTTTTTATCTTGCTCCAATTTCTATCTAAGAAGTCTGAGGAATCATGCCTTACAGTCCATAAATTCTCGTCAGATGGATTTATTTAACCCTATATATTGTCAATTACTTTCCAATCTGAGTCTGGCATAACCTTATTTGACAAGGAAGCCAAAATATTTTACCCCAAAATATGTTTTTTTTTGCCATATTTTGAAATGTTCCTGCAAAGCTGTCCTTTGTGGGGGAAAATCTGCATCTGTAAGAATCTCTATTAACATAGCTAGGTCTTTATCTTCCAGGCCCTCCCAATCCTGAAGAAATTAAGTAAGAGTCTAGCATCTTTTAAAGGTCTGAATAGAAAACATTTGTCATTTATTGTCTCTAAGGGCAGCCACTATAAGTCTTCAAAAGAAACTTGGTCTCCATAATTTTTTATCTTAACCCGAACATTTCCTTTCTATTGATCCCAGGTCTTTAGACAAACTCAACCAATTGTCAATCAGAAAATACTTAAATTTGCCTATAGCCTGGAAGCTCCCCCCGCCACCGTCCCAACCCTTTGAGTTGACACACCTTTCTGAGCCAAACCAATGTATTTCTTGAATGTATTCGATTGATGTAAATGTATAAAACCAAACAGTACCCTGATCCCCTTGGGCACATGGTCTCAGGACCTCCTGAGGGCTGTTTCATGGTCCATGGTCTTAGCTCAGAATAAATCTCTCCAAATATTTATATAGTTTGGCTCTTTTCACTGACATTACTACAATTTGGCTTTCATATTTGAAAATAGTTTGCTCATTAATCACTTTTAGCTTCATTCAAGTTTTTAAAAAGGGAGTTATGCAAAGTCCTGTGAAAGTTAGTGTACCCTCTACTGCTACTAAAGATAGAAGACAGGAATTTGGGGTCAGCTTTAAATATGAAAGTAATTCAATCAGCCCCAGTGCTCATTTGCCATAAATGCAGACATCAAGCAATGGAAACGCTGCTGTTTCCTCTTAGTTTTAATGTATATTGCAGGTGCACATATCAGAAGATAATGAAATTCTAAAAGCCCCAGGAGAGCCTACACTGGACTGGCTACATAACAGAATTCAAAATTGGAATAAGGGACAGATGAACTATAAAACCGACAAGATTCATTTTCTATATGAAGTTTAAAAGCAACATTCGTGCAACTCAAAGTTTTCAAGCTCTGCAATTTTTATACAATTTAGAATCAATGTGTGAAAAGTTACAGACATCTTCTTTCAATAAGGCACACCAGGAAAGGTGCAATAAAACTAAAATGCACAAATGCTTGCCCATGGACCCTGGACACCCTAGCCACTCACGTTACACCAGTGCTTTGAGCCGCCTATACTTTAAGACAGACTTGAAAACACTGTTCATCAGATAGAGGGGATTGTCTTTCAAGGAAGGGATCTCTTTCTCTCTAATTTTTCACACATACACATATCACTTCTCTTTTCCAGTCTTGTGTGCTCCCTTGATGTCCCTGGGTTCCCCCTGCACAGATATGGACAAAGAACTCAGCACATCTTTGCGTTACCCCAAAATAAGTAAGTCGGTCTTTGCTAAACACTTTGAAAAAGTGACAGAGTAAAGTGTTTACATTACTATCCTACAGTAAGCAACTTTAAAATTTCTTTGTGCTGTGTATGCTCTCTGGAGTTCTGTTTCAACATTACTCTCCACTCTGAATGATCTTTTCTCTCTCTCTCTGCTTCTCTTCCATGAACTGCCTGCCTCTGCAAATGCCTGTCTATCGTATCTCTTTACTCTCTCATTCTTGGATTTCCTCAGGAACTTCAAATGTTTCTACCCTTTATTATTAGGCAGATCAACCTAGCTTTCTTTGTTCCTGCCCTCAAATTTGCTTATGAAAACTCATTGCAAGGACTCAGCAAAGTAACAAATTCTTCAGTTCCTAGAACCAATACTCCATGGTTCACACATTCAACAAATGTTTCCTGTGTGTCTGCCATCTGACAATGGTTGTCTTAGGAGGTTGGATTGTGGCAGTCAGTGGCCATCTTTTTCTGTTTAAGCATGCTTGTGATGTTTCATTTCTACCCCAATTTTCTCATGAAAACATTTCTTCCAAATGCACGTAGTATTCTCTGAAGGGAATTCTGATGGATAAAGTTGTCTAAACCTTGATATATTTATAAATGTAATGCATATATAATGTTACATATATTCATGTTACAAATAATATATATGATATTTATTAATGTTTCATTTGTGAATCATGAAGGAATTAAAAATTTGAACAGACTTGTAATTAGTAAGATTGAATCAGTGATCAAAAACCTCCCAACAGAGAAAAGCTCAGGATCAGATGGCCTCACTAGAGAATTCTACCAAACATTGAAGAAGGATTAACACTAATCCTTTTAAAACACTCAAAAAATAAAAATTAAAGAGTACAGCCAGGTGACAGGCTCATGCCCGTAATCCCAGCACTTTGAGAGACCAAGGCAAGAGGACTGCTTGATCCTAGGAGTTCAAGGCTAGCCTGGGCAACGTATAGAGAGATCCTGTCTCTATGAAAAAAGAAAAAAGAAAAAGAAAAAAAGAAAAGTCGAACTGGAGAAAACTCTTCCAAATTTATTCTGTGAGGTCAGCCTTATCCTGATATCAAAATCAAAGATACTACGACTAAACTAAAGGCCGATATTCTTGATCAATGTAGCATACTGTATTAACAGAATGAAGGGTAAATACCACATAAATAATCTCACCTGATATAGAAGAAGCATTTGACAAAATTCAGTTCTCTTTCATGACAAAAACAGTCAGCACCAGGAATAGAAGAGTTTACCTCAACATAAGAAAGCCCATATAAGAAACACCCACAGGTAAAATCAATCTCAATGGTGAAAACTAAAAGCTTTTTTTCCAAGTTCAGGGACAAGGTAAGAATGCTCATTCCCACCACTCTTATTCAACACAGTTCTAGAAGTCGTAGCCAGAGCAATCAGGCAAGAAAAATAAATAAGATGCAGCTAGAGGTAAAAGGATGAAATAAAGCTTTATGGCATTGAGTTTATATCAATGGGAAAAAGATTTATGACATTGAGTTTGTCAGTGATTTATTAGATATGACACCAGAAAAAGATTTATGACATTGAGTTTGTCAGTGATTTATTAGATATGACACCAAAATCACAGCAACAAAAGCAAAAATAGTCCAGTGGGTTTACATAAAACTTTAAAACTTTGGTGCAGCAAAGAAATAATTTAACTCCTTTTCTCATTTGCCCTGAGAATACTCATTAGTGGTGCTTGCAGCAGCAGCATTTACCCTGAGATAATGTTGCCACAAACTAGCTTGCTTTTACCATTCTTTTCTCATCAGTCTAGCATATCAACTTTGGAAACAAAAGATTATTCTATTTAAAGCATTCTGTTTTTAGTAGTGGTATTTCTATTTACAAAATATAGCAATTCTTGACTGCCAAAAATGTCAAATCCTAGAAAATGTAGCATTCCTACAAGTGATGTTAACATCATTCTCAAATAATTATAGGCCGAAGATTCATTTGACAAATCTGATTTTTCTGAAATAGATAATTCTGATAATGCAGACAATTCTGATGTGAGTTCTGTTTATAAATAACTCTAAAAACAGTTTTTATATTTTATTTTCACATAGAAAATTATTCAGATTTGCATAAACCTCAAAGAGTGTGTTTATGTAGAATTAAATAAGTGCTGGCAGTGAGCTACACTTTCTTTTCTAAACAGTAAAAAAGTTAAAAAGTGAAAAGGCAACCTACAGAATAGAAGAAAATATCTGCCAATCATATATCTCATAAGGGTTTAATACCCAGAAGATAACCCCTATAAAGAACTCCTACAACTCAGCAACAACAAAATTATCCAGTTAGGAAATGAACAAAAGATCTGTCAGACGAAAATAAAGAAAAATGAATAAAAATGAATAAACAAAATCTCTGATAAGTATGGGATTATGTAAAGAGGCCAAATCTATGAATCATTGGCATCCCTGAAAGGGAGGACCAGAAATCAAACAACTTTGAAAACATTTTCAGGATATCATTCATGAAAACTTCCCAAACCTTGCTAGAGAGGCCAACAGTCAAATTCAGGAAATACAGAGAACTCCTGCAAGAGTCTACACAAGAAGATCATCTCCAAGACACATAATCATCAGATTTTCCAAGGTTAAAATGAAAGAGAATGTTAAAGGCAGAGAAAGAGAAGGTTACCTACAAAGGGATCTCCATCAGGCTAAAAGTAGACCTCTCAGCTGAAACCCTGCAAACCAGAAGAGATTGGGGGCCTGCATTTAACATTCTTTTTTTTTTT
>NW_016107439.1:3516414-3551035 GCF_001604975.1 Cebus imitator | reverse complement strand
GAGACTTGCCCTGCTGCCCAGGCTGAAATACAGTGGTGCAATCTCGGCTCACTGCAACCTCCACCTCCTGGGTTCAAGTGATTCTCCTGCCTCAGCCTCCCAAGTAGCCAAGGTGCTTGCCACCACGCCTGGCTAATTTTGTGTATTTTTAGTAAAGTCAGCATTTTCCCATGTTAACCAGGTTGGTCTCAATCTCCTGACCTTGTGATCTGCCCGCCTCAGCCTCCCAAAGTGCTTGGACTCCAGGTGTGAGCCACCGCACCTGGCCCTCAACATTCTTAAAGAAAAAAAATCTTCAATCAAGCATTTCACACCCAGACAAACAAAGCTTCTTAAGTAAAGGTGGAATAAGATCCATTTCAGATAAGCAAATGTTTGAGGGAGTTTGTTACCACCAGATTTGCCTTACAAGAGATCCTTGAAAGGAGCACTAAATGTAGAAAGGAAAGACTGCTATGAGCTAATACAAAAACACACTTAAACACATAGACCAGTGACACTATAAAGCAACCACACAAACAAGCCAGCATAATAACCAGCTAACAATACAATGACAGAATCAAATCTGCACCTATCAATACTAATCTTGAATGTAAATGGGCTAAATACCCCACTTAAAAGGCACAGACTGGAAAGACGAATAAAAAAGCAAGACCCAATGGTATGCTGTCTTTAAGAGACCCATTTTACACATAATGACACCCATAGGCTCAAAATAAACAGATGGAAGAAAATCTACCATGCAAATAAAAACAGAAAAAAAAGGGGGGGGCAGGGATTGCAATCCTAATTTCAGACAAAACAAACTTTAAACCAACAAAGATAAAAAAGACAAAGACAAACTTGTCACATAATGGTAACAAATTCAATTCAACAAGAGCTAACTATCCTAAATATATATGTACCCAACACAGGAGCATCCAGATTCATAAAGCAAATTCTTAGAGACCTACAAAGAGATGAAGACTCCCATACCATTATAATGGGAGATTTTAACAATCCACTGACAGTATTAGATCATCAAGCAGAAAATTAACAAAGATGTTCAGGACCTGAACTCAACATTGGGCCAAATGGACAGACCTTTATAGAACTCTTTACCCTTAAACAACAGAATATACATTCTTCTTATTGCTACATGACACATGCTCTAAAATCGACCAAATAATTGAACATAAAACAAACCTCAGCAAATGCAAAATAATCAAAATCATACCAGGCACATTCTCAGACCACAGTGCAATAAAAATAGAAGTCAAGATGAGAAAATAGCTCAAAACCATGAAATTACATGGAGATTAAACAACCTGATCCTGAATGACTTTGGGTAAATAATGAAATTAAGGCAGAAATCAAGAAGTTTTTTAAATGGATTAGAACAAAGACACAATGTACCAGAATCTCTAGAACACAGCTAAGACAGCATTAAGAGGGAAATTCATAACACTAAATGCCCATATCAAAAAGTTGGAAAGATCTAAAACTAATAACATAACATCAAAACTGAAATAATTAAAGAAGCAAGAACAAATCAAATCCAAAACTAGCAGAAAACAAGAAATAACCCAAATCAGAGCTGAACTGAGGGAAATTGAGACATGAAAAACTATTCAAAAGGTCAACAAATTTAGGAGTTTATTTTTTGAAAAAATTAATAAGATGCATAGGCTGCTAGCTAGACTAATAAAGAAGAAAAGAGAGAAGATTCAAATAAACACAACCAGAAATGATGAATGGGATGTTACCACTGAAGGCACAAAGATAAATATAAACATCAGAAAGTACTATGAACACCTCTATGTGAACAAACTAGAAAACCTAGAAGAGATTGATGAATTCCAGGAGGACACATACACCTTCCCAACAATAAACCAGGAAGAAATTGATTCCCTGAACAGACCAATAATGAACTCTGAAATTGAATCAGTAATAAATAGACTATCAACCAATAAAAGCACAGGACATGATGGATTCACAGCCAAATCCTGCCAGATGTACAAAGAAGAGCTGGTACAATTTTTACTGAAACTATTTTTAAAAATTGAGGGGGAGGGACTACTCCCTAAATTAATCTATGAAGCCAGCATTATTCTGATACCAAAACCTGGCGGAGACACAACAAATAAGGAAAACTTCAGTCCAGTTACCCTTGATGAACACTGATGCCAAAATCCTCCACAAAATACTGGCAAACTGAATCCAGCAACACATCACAAAGCTAATCCACCATGATCAAGTAGGCTTCATCCCCAGCATGCAAGGTTAGTTCAATGCATGCAAATCAATAAATATAATTAATTACATAAAGAGAACTAAGGACAAAAAACACATGATCATCTCAATAGATGAGGCAGAATAGGCTTTTGACAAATGTCCATACCTCTTCATGTTAAAGTCTCTCAGTAAACTAGGTACTGAAGGAACATAGGTCAAAATAATAAGATCCATCTATGGCAAACCCATAGGCAACATCATACTGAATGGGCAAAAGCTAAAAGCATTCCCCTTGAAAGGCACAAGAGGGGGATGCCCTGTAGCACCACTCCTATTCAACATAGTGTTGGAAGTCTTAGCCAGAGCAATCAAGCAAGGGGAAGAAATAAAGGGCATCCAAATAGGAAGAGAAGGAATCAAACTGTCCCTGTTTGCAGAAAATATAATTCTATGTCTAGAAAACCACAGTTTCAGCCTAAAACCTTCTTTAGCTGATAACTTCAGCAGTTTCAGATACAAAATCAATGTACAAAAATCACTAGCATTCCTATAAACCAACAGCAGTCAAGCTGAAAGCCAAATCTGGAATACAATCCCATTCACAACTGCCACAGAAACAATAAAATACATAGGAATACAGCAAACCAGGGAGGTGAAAGATCTCCCCAATGAGGATTACAAAACACTGCTCAAAGAAATCAGAAAGATACAAACAAATGGAAGAACATTTCATGCTCATGGATAGGAAGAATCAATATCATTCAAATGACCATATTTCCCAAAGCAATGTACAGATTAAATGCCATTCCTGTCAAACTACCACCGACATTCTTCACAGAACTAGAAAAAAATTTTTTTAAATTCATGTGGGACCAAAAAATAGCCTGAATAACCAAGGCAATTGTAAGCAAAAAGAACAAAGCTGGAGGCATCCATGACCTGACTTCAAATATACTATAGGGCTACAGTAACTTAAGCAGCATAGTACTGGTACAAAAACATGCACATAGAACAATAAAACAAAAAAGTGAACACAGAAATAATACTGCACATCTATGACCATCTGATCTTTGACAAAGCTGGCAAAAACAAGCAATGGGGAAAAGACTGCCTATTCAATAGATGGCACTGGAATAACTGGCTAGCCATATGCAGAAGATTGAAGCTATACCTCTTCCTTACATCATATACAAAAATTAACTCAAGATGGATTAAAGACTTAAATGTAGAACTCAAAACTATAAAAACTTTGGAAGACAACATAGGCAATACCATCCTGCACACAGGAATGAGCAAAAATTTCATGACAGACACAAAAGCAACTGCAACAAAAGCAAAAATTGACAAATGGGATCTAATTCAACTTAAGAGCTTCTGCACAGCAAAAGAAACTATCAGCAGAATAAACAGACAACCTATAGAATGGGAGAAGATATTTGCAAACTATGTATCTGACAAAGGTCTGATATCCAGCATCTATAAGGAATTCAAACAAATTTACAAAAAAATAAATAAATAAAATAAAACCTACATTAAAAAGTGGGCAAAGGACATGAACAGACACTTTTCAAAAGAAGATGTATATGCAGCCAACAAGCATATGAAGAAAATCTCAAAATCATTGATAATTACAGAAATGCAAATCAAAACCACAATGAGATACCATCTCACACCAGTCAGAATGGCTATTACGGATAAGTCAAAAAATAGCAGATATTGGTGAGGTTGTGGAGAAAGGGAACACTTTTACACTGTTGGTGGGAGTGTAAATTAGTTCAGCCATTGTGGAAAGCATTGTGGTGATTCATCACAGAGGTAAAGGCATAACTACTAATTGACCCAGCAATGTCATTACTGGTTATATACCCAGAGGAATATAAGTCATTCTACTATAAAGGCACATGCATGAGAACGTTCATTGCAGTACTTCACAATAACAAAGACCTGGACTCAACCTAGATGCCCATCAATGACAGACTGGATAAGGCAAAAGTGGTAGATATATACCATGGAATACTATGCAGCCATAAAAAAGAATGAGATTGTATTCTTTGTGGGAACATGGGTGGAGTTGGAGGCTGTCGTCCTTAGCAAACTAACTCAGGAACAGAAAACTAAATACCACCTGTTCTCACTTACAAGTGAGAGCTAAATTATGAGAACACATGGACACACAGCCTGGAACAACAGACACTGGGGCCTACTGGAGGGTGGAGGGTGGAAGGAGGATCCCTCAAGAGGATTAAAAAAAGAAAAACTATTGAGTACTAGGCTTAACACCTGGGTGATGAAATAACCTGTATAACAAACCCCCATGACACAAGTTTACCTATAGAACAAACCTTCACATGTACCCCTAAACCTAAAATAAAAGTAAAAAAATTAAAAAGAATTATCACATGATCTAGCAGTCATACTTCTGAGTATTTATCCAGAACAATTGAAAACAGGGACTCAAAGAGATATTTACCCACCCATGTTCATTGTAGCTTTATTCACAATAACCAAGAGGTAAAAGAAACTTAAATGTCCACCACCAGATGATTGGATTAACTAGATATGCATACAATGGAATATTATTCATCCTTTAAATAGCGGAAACTCTTATTATATGCTATGTCGGGGGAAATTTAATGTCATGTTAAGTGAAATAAGTCACAAGAAGACAAACACAGTTGACCTTTGAACAACGCAAGTTTGAACTGCATAGGTCTACTTATACATGAATTTTTTTTCAGTAAAATTTACACTAGGTATGCCTGCCGCTCCTGCCTTTCCTTCCACCTCATCTGTGTCTTCTGCCTCTGACACTCTGAGACAGCAAGACCAATCCCTCCTCTTCCTCCTCCTCAGCCTATTCCGTGTGAAGACAATGAAGTTGAAGACTTTTTATGATGATTCTTTCCTACTTAATAAATTGTAAATGTGTATTTTCTCTTCCTTATGATTTTCTTTTTTAAAAAATATTTATTTATTCTCTTTCCAAATTCTGTGTTAGATTCAAGGGGCACATTTGTAGGTTTGTTACATGGGTAAATTATGTGTCACAGGGGTTTGGTTTTATCACCTAGGTAATTGGCGTAATACCCAATGGGCAGTTTTCCAGTCCTCACTCTCTTCACACCCTCAACCCTCAAATAGGCCCCAGTGTCTATTGTTCCCTTCTGTGTGTCCATTTGTACTCAGTGTTTAGCTCCCACTTACAGGAGAGACCATGCAATATTTGGTTTTCTGTTCCTGCATTAATTCACTTAGGAGTATGGCCTCCAGCTTCATCCATGTAGCTGCAAAGGCCATGATCTCATTTTTTTAAATACTGTAGCTGTCTTGTATTCCATGGTGTATATGTACCATATTTTCTTTATCCAGTCCACCAGTGATGGGCATCTAGTTTGATTCCATGTCTTTGCTATTGTAAAGAGTGCTGAGATGAACATAACATATATGTGCATGTGTCTTTATGGTAGGATGATTTCTATTTCAGTGGGTATGTACCCAGTAATGTGATTACTAAGTCAAATAGCAGTTATATTTTAAATTATTTGAGAAATCTCCAGACTGCTTTCGACAGTAGCTAAACTAATTAATATTCCCACCAGCAGTGTGTAAGTGTCACCTTTTATCCACAAGCTCTCCAGCATCTGTTATTTTTTTACTTTTTAGTAATGACCATTCTGGCTGGTGTGAGGTGGTATCTCATTGTGGTTTTGATTTGTATTTCCCTAATGATTAGTGATACTGAACCTTTTTTTCATCTGTTGTGTGTGTCTTCTTTTGACAAGTACCTGTAAATGTCCTTTGCCCATCTTTTAAACATATTATTTTAATAATTTTTTGGGTTACAGGTTGTTTTTGATTACATGGATGAGTTCTTTAGTGGTGATTTCTGAGATTTTGGTGCACCTGTCACCCTAGCAGTGTACACTGTACTCAGTATGTGGTCTTTTATCCTTCACCCTCCCCAACCCTTCCCCTCAGGTCCCCAAAGTCTATTATATTGTATCATTCTTATACCTTTGCATCCTTATGGCTTGGTTCCCACTAATAAGTGAGAACACATGATGTTTGGTTTTCCATTCCTTAGATACTTCACTTAGAATAATGGCTTCCAGCTCCATCCAAGTTGCTGCAAAGGTCATTATTTCCTTCCATTTTGTGCCTGAGTAGTAGTCCATGGTGTATAGATACCACAACTTCTTTATCTACTTGTTGGCTGATGGGCATTTAGGTTGATTTCATACTTCACAATTGCAAATTTTGCTGCTATAAATGTATGTAAATGTGTCTTTTTCATATAATGACTTATTTTCATTTGGGTAGATACCCAGTAGTGGGATTACCGGATCAAATGGTGGTTCTACTTTTAGCTCCTTAAGGAATATCCACATCATTTTCCATAGTGGTTTTACTATTTTACATTCTCACCAGAGTAAACATCCATACCAACATTATCTGTTTTTCACCATATCCATGCCAACATTATCTATTTTTTTTTTAATTATGGCCATTCTTAAAGGAATAAGGTGGCATCTTATTGTGGTTTTAATTTGCATTTCCCTCATAATTAGTGATATTGAGCATTTTTTAATGTTTGTTGGCTGTTTGTATATCTTTTTTTGAAAATTGTCTATTCATGCCCTTTGCTCACTTTTTGATGGGGTTATTCACTTTTTGTCTTGTGTATTTGTTTGAGTTTCTTGCAGATTTTGGGAATTAGTTCTTTGTCAGATGCATGATTTGCAAATATTTTCTCCCACTCTGTGGGTTGTCTGTCTACTCTGCTGATTATTTCTTTTGCTGTGCAGAAGCATTTTCATTTAATTAGATCCCATTTATTTGTTTTTTATTTTTGTTGCATTTGCTTTTGGGTTATTAGTCATGAATTATTTGCCTAAGCCAATGTCTAGAACAGTTTTTTCAATGTTATGTTCTAGAATTGTTGTGGTTTCAGGTCTTAGATTTAAGTCTTTGATCCATCTTGACTTGATTTTTGTATAAGATGAGAGATGAGGATTTAGTTTTATTCTACATGCGTCTTGCCAGTTTTCCCAGCACCATTTATTGAATAGGGTATATTCCCCCACTTAATGTTTTTGTATGTTTTGTTGAAGATTAGTTGGCTTTATTTGTTTGGCTTCACTCCTGGGTTTTCTATTATTTTCCATTGGTCTATGTTCCTATTTTTATTCCAGTCCCATGCTGTTTTGGTAACTGTAACCTTGTAGTATAATTTGAAGTCAGATAATGTTAAGCCTCCAGATTTGTTCTTTTTGCTTAGTATTGCTTTGGCTGTGTGGGCTGTTGTTTAGTTCCATATGTATTGATTTTCTTATAACATTTTCTTTTATTTAGCCTACATAATTGTAAGAACATATCATATAATAAATGTGTTAATCAACTGTTTATGTTATTGGTAAGGCTTCTGGTCAATAGTAGGCTATTAGTGATTAAGTTTTGGGGGAACTGAAAGTTATATGCAGATTAGGAAGTTGACACCCTAACCCCTACATTGTTCAAGGGTCAACTGTACTGCATGATTACACTTTTATAAGTTATCTAAAATAGTCAAACTCTTAGAAACATAAAGTGATGGTTGCCAGGAGCTGGGAGGAGAGGGAAAAAAGAAAGTTGTTGTTCAATTAATATAGAATTTCAGTTTTGCAAGATAAAAAATATTTAGAGATCTATTGCACAACAATGTGCATATAATTAACACTACAATATTGTATATAAAAGTTTAAGATAGTAAATTCTATGTTGTGTTTTCCTACCACAGTAAAAAAAAAATACTGGTAGAAAATCCTCCCACATGAAAAGAAAAAATATAAACATACATACATATATTTATATTATGAATGTACATATGTGTATGAGTTACTGTATTGTACTTTTTTTTTTCAAGTTTTCTTTCATGAGTAATTATCTTTAGTTCATGAAAAAAATTCTGTCCCAAAACCCTACTTCTTCCATGAAACTATTTTTGTTTAATTTCATCCATCTCTTTTTAGTTTTCTGATGATTCTACACCTCAATGGGTACTTTCATGTTGGTTTTCATTTATTTGTGGATATCCCCTACATGTGTTTCAGGCTGGACTCCTTATTAGAGTCAAAGCTCTTCAAGAGGAAAAATCTGTCTTCAATTTCTTCTGTATTTTGTTGCCTACATATAAACTAACTTTCTGTTGTGTAAATGCTCAGATTTCAGTAAGACATCATTTCTCAAATTATGTATCATGGGTCTCCAGTTTCCTGGAGATGCTCCACAAATGAAGAGTTTCCTAAAGAAATAATTTTAGGAACACTTCATGCTTTATATCCCTGTTTAGAATTCACAATGCCTGTAAGCATATTAAAGGCTCTGAAAAATCCTGCTGTAAATAAACCTGCTTAACTTACTTTAACTCAGCCCTTCCCAAACAAATTTGATATGGAGCATTCTTTAATAATTAAAAAGAGACTCTATTGACATTTGCTATCTTCTGGAATACTTTGTAGAAAATCAATTATTGGCTGGGTCCAGTGGCTCACACCTGTAATCCCAGCACTTTGGGAGGCTGAGGTCAGGAGTTTGAGACCAGCCTGGCAAACATGGCAAAACCTTGTTTCTACTAAAAATACAAAAATTATCCAGCCATGGTGGCAGGTGCCTGTAATCCCAGGTCTTGGGAGGCTGAGGCAGGATAATCTCTTGAACCTAGGAGGCAGAGGCGGCAGTGAGCTGAGACTGAGCCATTGCACTCCAGCCTGGGCAACAGAGTGAGACTCCACCAAAAAAAAAAAAAACACACACACACACACACACACACACACACACACACACACACACACACATATAAAAGAAAATCAATTATTAACTGCTAGAAGACAAGGGCAGAAATTATATCTTATTCATCTGTGTACTTGCTGTATCATAATGTTGTCTAACACATAAGTGTTGAACAAAGTAAGTGTTTTTGTGTGAATAAAGAAGTATCAGAAAGTGAGCTTTTATGAAGCCCACAGGGAAGTGTGGTTAGAAAGCTGTAGGCTAAGTACAGATTGATTTGGCTTTAAAAACACATTTCAAAATTTTTTCACCTCAGTCCATAAGAAGCTAGCCAATAGAAAAATATATGAAAATGTGCCAATCTTAAGATGAAGGCTAAATTATAGGCCTGGAAGATTAGCTAAGGACAGCACAGCTTACATGCCATGAACCATGTATGCACAGAACATTCAGACAACATGCAACATTTAAGATCAGCTGGTCCAATTCTTATATATATATATATATGTGTGTGTGTGTGTATATATATATATATATATATATATATATATATATATACATACATATAGTTGTACTTTAGGTTCTCGGGTATGTGTGTAGATCATGCAGGATTGTTGCATAGGTACATACATGGCAATGTGGTTTGCTGCCTCCATCCCCCTGTCACATGTATCTGGCATTTCTCCCCCTGTTATCCCTCCCCAACCTCCCTACCCCCGCCATCCCTCCCCTAGTCCCCTGCAGCAGACCCCAGTGTGTGATACTCCCCTCTCTGTGTCCATGTGTTCTTATTGTTCAACACCCACCTATGAGTGAGAACATGTGGTGTTTGATTTTCTGTTCTTGTGTCAGTTTGCTGAGAATGATGATTTCTAGATTTATCCATGTCCCTACAAAGGACATGAACTCATAGTTTTTTATGGCTGCATAGTATTCCATGGTGTATATGTGCCACATTTTCCTTGTCCAGTCTGTCATCAATGGACATTTAGGTTGGTTACAGGTCTTTGCTATTGTAAACAGTACTGTAACGAACATATGTGTGCATGTGTCTTTATAACAGAATGATTTATAATCCTTTGAGTATATACTCAGTAATGGGATAGCTGGATCAAATGGAATTTCTATTTCTAGGTCCTTGAGGAATTGCCACACTGTCTTCCACAATGGTGTAAACTAGTTGTAGTCCACAACTAATTTACACTCCCACCAACCATGTAAAAGAGTTCCTATTTCTCCACATACTCTCCATCATCTGATGTCTCCAGATTTTTTAACAATTGCCATTCTAACTGGCATGAGATGGTATCTCAATGTGGTTTTGATTTGCATTTCTCTAATGACCAGTGATGATGATCATTTTTCATATGGTTGTTGGCCTCATATATGTCTTCTTTTGAAAAGTGTCTGTTCATGTCCTTCACCTACTTTTGAATGAGTTTGTTTGTTTTTTTCTTGTAAATCATTTTAGTTCTTTGTAGTTTCTGGATATTAGCCCTTTGTCAGATAAGTAGATTGCAAAAATTTTTTCCCGTTCTGTTGGTTGCTGGTTCACTCTAATGATTGTTTCTTTTGCTGTACAGAAGCTCTGGAGTTTAATTAGATCTCATTTGTCTATTTTGGCTTTTGTTGCCAATGCTTTTGGTATTTTATTCATGAAGTCCTTGCCTATGCCTATGTCCTGAATGGTTTTGCCTAGCTTTTCTTCTAGGGTTTTTATGGTGTTAGTCTTTGGCCTAACCCAGGACTCCAGTGGTAGTGTGATCCTTCCACCCTACTTGCATGTATCCTTTGTGTGTTATCCTGTCTCATTCCTTTCCCCTAACTTCTTGCTTTATGGGATATTTTTTTCAATTTTATGACTTTATTTGAAGTATTTGATGACCAGTGATTAGTTCTCATCCACATTGACTGTCTGTAGATTTTTTAAAATGATAACAGGTACATAGGTAACCAAACTATAGAGCTTATTTGGTGAATCTTTATCCTCATTATGTTTTCTGGTCAACCACACATGGATTCAGTATGGAACACTCCTTATTCCTTTGGCCCAGACAGCTTTGTTGAGCCTGGTATCAATGTGCACATCTGGAGTTCCCATCTCCTTCATAGCAAATTTCTGAATCTCTTTGAGTGCCTGAGGGGCATGCTTCTTGAAGCCCGCTCCATGGATACGCTTGTGAATGTTGATGGTGTATTCTGGGGTCACCACCTTGTTGATGGCAGAATAGCCCTTTTGATTCTCGCCACCCTTCTTTGCAGGGGCCATTCTGCTGGGTCCAAGTTGGAAAGGGACTGCTGTATATTTTAAATTGGTTAAAGCATTTTAGTTTTATCTGTGAGACCTTCTGTTCCATGACCTCTGGGATTGCTTGCCTTGTAACATACTGCATTGATGTAATTCCCTACAATTCTGTAATAATCATGCAAACACATTATAAGCTACATTTCTTTTCTCTCTGCTTTTGGCATTCCCTCTACCCTTTACCGCAGCTTAACCTTTAAGCCTGTCTTTGGAAAGAGAATGGACACAAAACCGACCTGGGTAACAACCATCCGGCAAGCTTATTGTAAAAATCAGAATAAGTATGTGTGAGTGTCTGGGGAAGGGTCTGGTTTGCTGTGTGTTCCCCACAAAAGTAGCTATTAATATCATGCTTCTACCCTCTACAAGATAATACTGCCTTCTAAAAAACAATGCAAAATCTCAAAAGCCTTCTTCAATTTTTAAAGAATTTTCTTTTTTACAAAGCACCACTAAATTATGTTGCAAAGTCACATCATCTAATGAGCTTCGCCACCGCTTTATTTCTGTTTCCTTCTCCAGAGCACAGGGTCTCCCTCACTCTCTATTTTGAGAGACTGCTTCTCACACTGCTTGGGTGTAACTACTCTGTGACTCACAAAACAAAGATCACGTCTGGTCCATCCATTGACACCATCGCTTTGTCCCCCACTTGCAACTCCTATCACTTAATGACAAACATCATATGTTTCTTCTGTAAAATCAATGTTTATACTTCATCAACCCTCCCCCAACAAAGTGAGCCCTCTTCTCATTTATTGAGAAATCATGGGAGCCCCCTTACTATTTGAAACGTTCTACAGCATTGACTTTCATGAACTCCACAAAGCAGCTGTCGGTATCAAGGCAGGAAAAGCTGGAACACATTTAGTAAGATTTTCTTTAGGATTTTTAAAATGTAGGCTTGAGGGATCTTCCCTCTGCTGGAGCTCAGAAACTAAGCTGCAGAACCCGGCTGAAAGCAGCCATTCGGAGGAGCAGCTGAAAGTTATTTCACCATGAAGCCGAACTTGGCAGGCCTCCGACGCTCCATATGGTCTGCAACTCTGGCCTCCAGGAAGCACCCAGATCATTCTCCCCCCTAGGTTTGCATTGTTTATAATCCCAGCATGTGTGTTTGAAAGGCAATTATATAGAAAAGATGCCTCATTCTGAGTTTTTTTTTCCCTATTAACATTTATGTGAATAATCCACTGAACTGTAATTTAATATTTCTTCCATGTATATATTCTCTATTCATCTAAGTTGTAAGACAATCAATTGTGACTTGAACCAAGAAGGACTCAAGGAAGCAAATGAAGTTGTTACCCTCAAGGGGCTAAGGTGTGAAAAATATGTATACTGTCTTAGTCCTTTTGGGCTTTTATAACGAACTACTATGGACGGGCAGCTTATAAACAATAGACATGTATTTCTCACAGTTTGAGAGGCTGGCTCTCTGAGATCAAGGTGGAGCATGGTTGGGTTGTGGTGAGAGCTCTCTCTTCCAGGTTGTAGACTGCTGGCTTGTTCCTGTGTCCTCACATGGCAGAAAGAAGGCTAGTGAGCTCTCTGGAGTCTCCTGGATAAGGGCACTAATCCCATTCATGAGGGCTCTGCTGCCATGATGCAATTACCTCTCAAGTCCCCACCTCCTACATCATCACCTTGAGGGTTAGGATTTCAACATATGAATTTGGAGAGGACACATTCAGTCCATAACATCTGTCTTTCTGTGCACTATAGAGGCCTTCAAAACACCAAGTCCTCCTTCACTCCCCAGCTCTCCACTCTGCTTCCCTAGAAAGCTGCACAGATTCCTCCTTCAGCCCCAAATCCAAAGCTTTTATGTGTAAAGAGGTCAACTCTGTGACAGCATCAGACCCACAGAAACAAGGCAGTTTCTTTCCTGGCTCAATCTGTGTGAAAGGCACCCTGCTAGGGAAATGCTGATATCATGAATTTTCTTAGAGTGAGAATCTGCTGTCACTCTTTGTCACTTGATGGAAAAGATTTTAGTCCTTCTCTGCTGAGGCTCAAGAGTTAGGTTCATGCTGTCCAACAGAAATATAACACAAGCCACAAATGCTTGCTGTCCTCAGACGTACTCAATTTAAGATATGCTGGTAGCCACATTTTTTAAAAAAGAATTATAATATTAAATGTTATTTAACCCAATATGTCCCAATTCTATCATTTCAACACATAATCAGTATAAAAATTATTAATGAAACATTAAGTTATCTTTTTATAGTAAATCTTCAAAGTCTACTGTGCATTTTGTATTTACAGCACATCTCAATTTAAACTGGTCCCATTTCAAGGGCTCAATTGCCACATGTAATCAGTGGCTACGATATGGGACTAGGTAGGTTTAGAGGCTAGAAAATGAAGTGAGTGGGAGAAGGAGAACCTCTGAGTGAGAACTTTTCATGGAAATCACATCCTCTTTTAGATTTTTGGGAATTTCCTTCTGTCTGATGAGTGCAGCACAGCTGAAGAACACTTCTATTAAATCCTCGAGCCTCTGGGATGAGGCTCACCTGTTATCTATAACAAGCCAGCTTCCTTCTTTACCTGCCCCCTCTTCTCCAGAGCATTGCTGTTCCCACTCCCTGTTCACACAGATCCCCTAGTGCTGAGTCAATAGATTTAGAGTCTCCCCTCCTCATTCCTCTCTGATTGTGCCCTTCTAATAAGCTTCCTAGTGACTCTGCTCCTGCTGATCCTTGAATCCCATTTCGAATAGCGAGCCGTTCACTTCTGATCCAATGGAGGCAGTAGATGTCATGATGGGAAGAATACGAACTTGTACTTCAGTCCACTATGTGCTAGTTGTGGGCTGAGCAAGCTACTCAATCTCTTTAGGCCTCAGCCTGTCTCCTTTTCTGTTAAAATGGAGGCAGCAGTAGGGTGGTGCTAGCAAATGATCAGCAAAGCTCAGACGTTTTAGCTTTACAACATTCAATTCAGCCTAAATTCAGACATTAAGAAAAGAAAGTAATTACATTTTTTTGATTTAACCAGAAATGTGTCTAACTTAATCATTTCCTCAAGGAAGCCTTCCTTCACTGTCTAGTTTGAAGTAGATGTACAGTCATGCGTTGTTTAATGGTGGGGATATGTTCTGATAAATATGTCATTAGGCAATTTTGTTGTTGTGCAAATATCATAGGATGTATTTACCAAACCTAGATGGTATAGCCTACTACACACCTAAGCTAATGGTATTGCTCCTGGGCAATAAACCTGCACAGCATGTGAGTATACTAGATACTGTAGGCAATTATAACTCAGTAAGTATTTGTGCATCTAAACATGTTGAAACATAGAAAAGGTAAAGTAAAAATATGACATAAAAGACAAAATATGATAGACCTGTGTAGGGCACTTACCGTGAACGAAGCTTATAGGGCTGAAAGTTGCTCTGGGTAAGGCAGTGAGTGAGTGGTAAATGAATGTGAAGGCCTAGGACAGTGCTGCACACTAGCACAGACCTTATAAACACTGTACATTTAGGCTACACTCAATTTATAAAAAGAGTTTTTTCTTTTTCCAATAATAAATTAACCTTAGCTTACTGTAAATTTTTTACTTTATAAACTTTTTAACTTTTAAAAACTTTTTGACTGTTTTGTAATAACCTTTAGCATAAAACACAAACACATTTTATAGCTGAAATATTTTCTCTTCATATCCTTATTCTATAAGTTTTTTTCATTTTTAAATTCTTTTTTTTCTTTTCACTTTTAAAACTTTTCTGTTAAAACTAAAACACATTAGCCTAGGCCCACATAGGGGCAGGATCATCAATATCACCATCTTCTGCCTCCACATCAGGTCTCACCGGAAGATCTTCAGGGACAATAACACCCATGGAACTGTCATCTTCTAGGCTAACAATGCCTTCTTCTGAGGGGCACCTGCCAAAGGCTGTTTTACAGTTAACTTTTTTTTTTAATAAAAAAGAATATCAACCAAAATAATGATAAAAAGCATAGTCTAGTAAATACATAAACCAGTAAGATAGTCATTTGTGATCATTATAAAACATTATGTAACTGGTAAAGTGGTAGTTTTGTTTACACCAGCATCCCCGCAAACACATGAGTAATGCTTTGTGGTATAATGTCATGACAGCTATGATATCACTAATTGACAGGAATTTTTCAGCTTTTTATAACCTTATGGGATCACCGTCGTACATGCAGTCCGTCATTCACTAAAACATCATTATGCACATGACTGTGGATGCATCCCCTGTTCTCAGATGTGTGTATCTCCAGCATAGCCTTTATGACATACTACCAATCAGTCCATCTGGGCTGCTATAACAGATTACTGTAGACTAGGTGACTTAGAAACCACATATATTTATTTCTCATAGTTCTGGGGGCTGAGACGTCCAATATCAAGGTGCTGGCAGATATGGTGTCTGGTGGGATCCCATTTCCTGGTTCATAGATGGAGGTTTCTCACTGTGTCCTCACAAGGTGGAAGGAGAAAGGTGGCTCTCTGGGGCCACTTTTATAAGGTTTCTAATTCCATTCATGAGGGTGCTAGGCCTAGTAGAAATACTACAAATTACTTCTCCAAAGACTTCGCTACCTAATACCATTGCCTTGGGAGTTAGGATTTCAACGTACACATTTTAGGGGGACACAACATTTCGACCCTGTGGTCTATAATATTGACTGATTTCTCTGTCTCCCCCATAGGAATTTAAGTAGTTTGAAGGCAGAAAGGGGAGCATCTCCTCAGTGCTTTCTTATTGCTAGAGAGCTGATGATGGTTTGGCTGCGTGACAATCACTTGGGGAATTTGGTAATGATATCGATTCATAACCTCCACCTCCAGGTAGTCTGGTTCAGTGGGCTTCATTGGGACCCCAAAATCCATATTTTTAAAAAAGCACCTCAGAGATTCTGCTGCCTAGTCAGGTTTGGAAACCAGTGGATTTTTCCTCTTTGTATCTGTGGTACCCGCCAGTGCCTGGCATGTAGTCAGATCCTAATAAAATGTTTGCTGATTGAACACATTAACCTTGCCATTGATACAAGTCATAATTTCCAAAGGGCTAGGTTATATATAATCTTATCTGCAGGGGTGGATCAGGTTTTGTGGAACCCAACCCTTAGTCAATCTGGGGGGCCTTCTTTAAGAAAGAAATATAAAATTAGAAGTGAACATGAATATTTATTTAGAATGAAAAAAATCACAACAAATCACAAACTGAAAAAATGACAAATGCTACATTGCAAAAACCACTTACAACCTCTAGTAATTAATTGCCTGATACGCCTCTGTAGTACTTCTTACCTTTTTATTGGAAAGAGAGAAAATGCTGTTTTATAATCTCTTTATGTGTTAATGATTTTATTATGTTATTGATAACAAAATTTTTAATAGAGAAATAATGACATTTAGTCATTTCTCTAACATAGTTAATCACATTTTGTTTCCCATAACATCTGTAGTTTTTGCACACTATTTGCAGTATTTCTACCAGAGTGTGTTCTACAAACACAGAAATCTCAAAAATGATATTTCTTGGAACTGCTCTAAAAATATGTGTGGATAATGTATTTTTGTGTATCCTCCATGATCAAATATAATCCTAGCAGAAGAGAGCATCTTTCTTAACTGGGTTGATGAACTGAATTATCCATTCACAATATTATACAGCTGATGATTAGGATTTTCCACAGACCACCTTCTGGCTCCAAATAGTCCAAACCGTGTTTTTCCTCTTCTACCCACATATTTCCAGTGTTGCTGCTGTAGGAGGCCTCATATCACAGTGTGGCTTCTGTCCCACACCTTTGGGTCACAATACCACATGAGTCAACACAGTGACTACTATGGGGTAGCAGAATGATCCCTGGAAACCTTTTTTAAACTAGAACCACTAGCAACAAATTTAGTATATCTGAAAATGACCGAAAAATCTAGTGATTCCTTTACACGCAAACTAAATGTATCTCCAACTCAGCTTTCTCTAAGCTGGATTCTCAAAATGTCTTTGGATAGTCCATTACCAACCAACACAGGAGAAATGCCATAAAGGGAAAGACAAACTACAGTCGTGTATTTCCTGGAAAGAAGCTGCAGTCTTAATTGCTGTTAAAATCTTACTTTTGCAATGTAATTTAAATATGATCATGTGAACACATTGCCTGAATTCCTCCCAGGGTCGTGTAAGGGACTTATGCATGTAAAGGTCTCAATATCCAAGCTCAGAGAGCTTCATAGTCAATCTACCTCTGCCCATTTGATCTCACAATTCCCGCATGAGATAGAGGTCCCTTGTTGTGTGCAAGAGAAACAACTCTGAGACAATAGGATGGCTTTTACTGGAAACATATCAGTCCCCAGAACAGAAGGAAAGCTGAAAAACCTTTTCTCAGAAATGAGCTCTCAGATCCAGGAAGCAAAAACACATCAATGGTTTTTCAGATCTTCCTTAGGATAAGTAGGATTCAAATGTTTTTCAGCCATTGCTTCAATACATCAAAAATGTGATTCCAGGGATGTAATGAGCATAGCTCATGGGTCCACCCCCTTGTCCAGGGAGGAGATGGGTAGCTTGATTGACGCTCCCTCCAAGACTGGGTCTATTGGGAAGAGGCCTGGTTACCGAACACTGGATAAGGTGCCGCTATCAGAATAAGGGGAACATGGAGCTGGCCCCCCACTCGGAGACAGTGAAGCCCAGTCTTCTCTGCTATGAGAAGCCCGTCAGCCAAAAAGCCTACTCAAAACTGACTGTGTGCCAGCCAGCAGCATTGCTCCCTCCAGGTGGTTCTCAGTCAGGAGTCTTGTAATAGGAGGTCTAAGTCATAATGACATTTGCTTTCTGCAATTAGCAGTTGCCTAAGCTCCTTGAAGCATAGCAGAGCTAACAGGGAGCGCCCTAGGATGAAAATCTTGCCAGGAGTCCCCACAGCTGGACCCAAACTAATGCTTTTTCCAAGTGCAGAGCAGCAAAATTTGAGTTGTGGCTATTGTTGGCAATGGTTCTCAAACAACAGGATTCTCTTGAATCCCTAGAAGGGCTTCTTATGATGTAGATGCTGGACCCCATGACTTCAGCAGGTCTAAGGTGGGATTTCAGAGGATGTTTAACATGCTCCCAGAGGATGCTGATGATTCTGGTCTGCAGACCACATCTTGGAATCTACTGGTTTTAGAGGTTTCTCTGTCTTCTCCACATGATTACTGCAAGGGATTTCATACCCTCTACCTGGCTCAGCTATCAAGGAGGAGCTTTCAAGGTTGGCTTCAAGGGATCAGCAGCGTATCAAGTTATCCAACAACTGATCACTGGCTTTAAGACATGGCATGTAAGCTTGTACACACCAGAGGTTCTCATTTGGGACTAGATAATTCTTTGATGTGAGCGGTGTCCTCTGCACTGTAGAATGTTTAGGAGTATCTCTGGCCTTTACCCTCTAAATGCCAATAGTATCCTGTACCCATACCTGTCCCTCCATCTGTGACAATCAAAACTGTCTCTAGACATTGCCAAATGTCGTTTGAGGTATGGAGGGAACAAAAGTTCCACCAATTGAGAACCACTAATATATACGAGAACTACTAACATGAATGAGAAGATGCTTCTGCAGCATGAGCAGGTTCTAGGGGAGAGCATTTGCAGCCCCCCAGAGCAAACTGTACATTGACATAAATCATAATGATGCCTTTCCTTTGGTGTACACATTTTTAGGGCTATTTCACTTACTCAAGTTCCTCTGATTCCTGACCTGTGTGGTTGATACAGCAAATATTACCATCTTTCCCATTTTAAGAATCTCATGCTCTGCTGACTGAGCCAACCAGGCTCTCTGTTGTCTCTCTAAACCTCAGAAAGTCGCAAAGAGGTTTCAGATTTGTCCAAGTTTACACAGATAATAAATCTCCAAAAATGACCAGAATACATACCCTCTAATTTCTAGGCTGATGAATGTCCATCACATAATGCAATCTGCATTCAGTCTATAAAGATTTCATAAATAGCACCAGGTAATGGATTTTCATAATTTTTGGTGGTCAAAAAGCCAGAAAAGACATGAAAACATTTGTTTGTACAGATGGTGGGCTTTGAAAAATCCCAACGAGGGCCAATTAAATCTATGTATTGTGAGTTAGGTTTTTTTTTTTTTTTTTTTTTTTTTTGAGCTGGAGTCTCACTGTGTCACCCAGGCTGGAGTGCAGTGGTGAGATCCTGGTTCACTGCAACCTCCATCTCCCAGGTTTAAGCAATTCTCCTGCCTCAGCCTGCTGAGTAGCTGGAATTACAAGTGCCCAGCACCATGCCAGGCTATTTTTTTTAATTTTAAATAGAGATACTAAAAATACAAAAGGTTTCATCATATTGGCGAGGCTGGTATCAAACTTCTGACCTCCTGACCTCAGGTGATCTGCCCACCTCAGCCTCCTAAAGTGCTGGGATTACAGGCATGAACCACCATGCCTGGCCTATGGATTAGTTTTATAAGCTCCCCCTAGGGACAAGTTGATAGCCATGGAGGCTTCTTGGTATATAGGATCAGGTAAACCTGAAGTTCCCTCAGCAATGTACCAGATCAAGCCAATGAGATTCTTCTAATGGCTAGTCTAGGCCCCATAGCCATAAGCAGAGCAGAGACACCTTGCCTCAGATTTGTCCAAGTTACCTCTACCCTTTCTAATATGTCAAATAATCTTTCCAATGGACAACATCCAAGCCTACCACGCCTATGTAACAATCTCTCTGTCTCACCCTAAATTTATTCCAGAGAGGATTTGAAGCCAGAACTCATAGTAAAACATCAATCCACATAGTTTGATAAATGCTAGAAATTCAGCATTGAGGCATCTCTGCATGTACACAGTATATTGCCACTTTCCATCATATCTACCAGCTTGCACTGCAGTGTGTGACTCTTGTTCGTTGGAATAATTGGTTAGGCAAAGACAAACCCTCAGCGGTGCTATAGTGAACCCCAAATTTCTCTTCAAAGAATCATTATGTCAGTATGTTCAGCTCTCTTATTCTTTAATTCTCTATTTTAAAGTTTAACTTCCCAGTAATTCCAGTAAACGACCTCTCCACTGGTTCTCATCAGTAGTTCACATCTGCTCCCTCTCACTCTGACTCCATCCTGACTCATCCAGGTCACCTGATCACCCCTGGCTACCTGTTCTGACCCGCCTGTAACCGTCCTTCCTACCAAAACACCCACCTTGCCACTCCAGCTCGGACCCCTGCTCTTTTAAAAATAGCCAATCAGGATTAGTCTAGCTTGTGCGGTCTAACCCTAGCTAATAGGGGATGACACAGCATTAGGTGAGATAGGAGCAAAAACAGAAAGCTTAAGCACTGTCATCTTATAGAAAAGCCACTTGGGCCCTGG
This sequence comes from Cebus imitator, assembly GCF_001604975.1. NCBI lineage: Eukaryota > Metazoa > Chordata > Mammalia > Primates > Cebidae > Cebus > Cebus imitator. The sequence goes on along the minus strand of NW_016107439.1, from coordinate 3,530,374 downwards.
GCAGAGTGGTACAATAACAGTTCTCAGAACTTTGTATTGTAGTTCTTAGAAATGTTATCTTCTAAGGTTAAAAATTTTCCACTATGGCCCCACCCCTTTGCAACAAACTGCTGACTCTAGCTTCTGTAGAAACAGCTTGCCTTGCACAACCCCTGAGTCCCCCGGAACAAGAATGTGGTTTTGCAGCTTAAATACCTTGCTCCCTCTGAGTTCGGGGCCATGGTTAGAGAGATGTGAGTCCTCCATGGCCACCGGCAATAAACACCCTATAGACTGACATACTTTTGTCTTGGTATTGGTTTTCTATGCTCACTTTGGTACAACAGTAGGGACAACCCCCGTCAGGCAAAAGTACCCCTTCCCCGCTTGTCCAAGCATGCAGGCGCCACTGTTCCATTGTACGTGGCAACCTTCTATAGAAGTAAACTGCCTTGCTGAGAGAACTTATCTTTGAGTGCTATTTCTTTTGAAGCATCGAAATTTTACTTATAACAGGGGCTACATGTATCTATAGGAAACATTTTTCCTATTACTTTAATTTAGCTTCCCTGCCTTTCTAACTTCCTTGTTTACTGTCCTAAAGAGAAAGCAATATCCACTTTAGTTTGAGCATACAACATGCCAAGAAACTACAAACAAAAGCAAATCCAGGAAATTAAGAAGGTAGCCCAGTAAAATGTAAGTATTGGAAACTACCCATAGTCTTTATGATTTTACACTAATTTGAAAACATCCCTAGTAAATGTGTGCGTGTGTGTGTGTGTGTGTGTGTGTGTGCGCGTGCGCGCGCATGACCATTATCAGGGTGGGGTGAGACTTACCAGTGAAAAGACTAATAAATGAAACACAATTTGTCCAGTTTTCAAAGCTGGTTGTCATTTATGTCTTCTGCCTCTTAGGCTAAAAAAAACCTTTCAGGATGAAGTTAACATGGTTGAAGGTTGCTGAGTGAGCTAGCAGGGCTATCACAGAGAGGGCAATGGACTTCACTCCTAGTGAGATCAAAACAGAGTTCTCGGCTGGAAAGAACCTCCTAAATAAGCCCTAGAGTAAACTAGTAATGAAAGCTTGGATACCCCCATCCCTCCCTCCCCGTCAGTGTGAGATTGTCTCAACGTTCCAGCATGCTATTGGAGGCTCTGGTGATGCCAGGCAGATGGAGTTACAAAAATAATCACCCAGCCAGAACGCTCACTGCCATGTGGCAATGAATTCCTGTCATGCCTCCACATGCCCGGGTGATCTCGCCATCCAAAAAAGATGAAGTGACTCTAATGGCTCCCACTGGCTCCATATGGCCTCTCGATGTTCTATTCTCTGTGGTGGGATTTCCTTTGGTCTTATTTCTTGCTGTGAAATTTATAAAGAAGAAGAAAGGGAATAATAAGGAAACACTAAACCCTTACTTACCTGAGTTTGTCTGAAGAAAGGGAAATTCTATGGAAAATATATGGAAAGAAAAGACCAAATGAAATTGTAGCACCTTTTCAGTCTTTGACCACATCTTCAATAAAATAACTTCTTGAACTAAAATTTTATGATGCTATTTTGTTCTGGCTATATTGTGTGTTTCTGTTAATACTTTTGAAGAAGGCTGTGCCAACATGTATAGAGATTTTAGGTAATTAATTAACAATATCAATTTCATAAAAAATATTCAAATAATTGAATGGAGAAGTTAAAAGCATGGATCTTGGGTTATCAGTTTATTACTTTCCAGCTGTGGAAGCTTGGGCAAGTTACTTACCAGCTCCACTTCATTTTCATCTTTAGCCATAGAAATGACGGTCTTGTTGAGTTTTATGAAAATTCTATATGTAAAGGGAAAACTAAAGCATGTTATCAAAAGTTGGTGAAAAAAAAGTAGGGGATGTAGAGTTATGAAGGTAACCATTAGAAACTAAAATTGATAGTATAAATATCAAGGTTTAGGAGAGCAGGAGCAAGAGGTATAGTGTGTGAGAACTTAATCCTCAGCTTTTTACTGAAAAATTAAGAAAATTTCATTTGCAGGTGATAGATTTTAAAAAGGAAGTATAGAAATATTAACTAAGTTTAGTGCAAACTACCAGAAAAGCAAAGGCCAGCAATGTTAAAGGTTGATTCTGCGGAGTGGGGCAGGGGTGAGTGAGTGTTGTATGCAAGACTGTTACTTTTTATCATAGTCTCTTCTGTATTCTTTGGTCTGCTTCCATATGCAGATGTATGCTTCTATTCAATGAGAAATAAAGCATCTTAAAATTAATAAGAATTAAAAACATAAAAAGGTTTAAATCAAAATAATACTGCGAAAAAACTAACGAATGGTTTCTTTCTACTAAAGAAAGGAAGAAGAAAAATTTTAGTGTGGCTAATAGTCCTAGTAGTAGCTAGTAGTCTTAAGCTGAGCCAGAGTATAAGGGGACTCTAAACTCTCACCCCTCCAACACTCACCCTGTGTGCAGTTTCTGTGGGTACCTGGGGTGAGAAGGCAGCTTAGTATGTGCACCCCAGGCCTGTACCCTGGGAACAGAGAAGAGAAACAAATCTAGAAGATATTTCTCTGAAGTAATTTCTAAGACCTGTGGTGTAAGAAGGTCCACTTTTGGATTCACATGTCATAGCTTAATGGGAAGTGAGGGAAGGGGCATGCTGCCATTGCTTTGAGGATCTCTATAAGGCCCCAGCTCAGAAAGCGCCAGAGCCTGGAGGAGGATGGTGGGGGGTGGGAGATTTACAGTTTGGGGAGCACTGGGAGTCACACCCTAAAGTGGGAAAGTGATGTTCTCATGGAGGGTAAAACCACAGTGGCACATTCTAGAGGGTTCACAGGACACAGGCCCCAGTGGGGTACATGGGACACAGCCCTGCATGACCTGAAATATTTGGGACAACTTGAAGAGTGGTGTTGAAGTTCTGAAGTTTTGTAGATAGGGCTCTAAAATAACAAAATTTAGGAAACCATTTTAACATGACCCCATTAGTGTCCACAGGCATGAGGACAGGTGTATTTCATAAGTACTTCAAGCTGAGATAATGATGGCAGCTGAAGCTTGTTCTTTAGCTTCCAATTAAAGATGGATTCATATCATCTGGTTGATAGTTTAAGAGTGTCTCTGCCAAGAGACATACTGGACAATAACTTCCCAAACTCACAAATAGTTCCTGTTTCTATAATTATGTGGCAACTTCTCCTTTTAAAATGTCTCACACCTTCTCTTTAAAATATTGTCATTCCTGTGTGTGAAGTATGAACTGTTTGACAATTACATACCAATAATTGTAGTAAAACTATATATACATCTAACTAATAATTGCAGTAAGGCTATACATATCAATAATCCACAATGCATGCCTACATTTTAAATGTCTTCAAATATGACCTAAATTTTGATTTGCCCTATATATTTATCAAATTACTGAGGGGATTCTTTTTTTTTTGAGATGGAATATTGCCCTGTTGCCAGTCTGGAGTGCAGTGGGATGATCTCAGCTCACTGCAACTCCTGCCTCCCAGGTACAAGCAATTCTCCTGCCTTAGCCTCCTGAGTAGCTGGGATTACAGGTGTGTGCCACCACGCCCAGCTCATTTTTGTATTTTTAGTAGAGATGGTGTTTCACCATGTTGGCCAGGATGGTCTTGATCCCTTGACCTCGTGATCTTCCCACCTTGGCCCCCCAAAGTGCTGGAATTACAGGCATGAGCCACTGCGCCTGGCCTGCACAGGGAATGCTAACAAAATGTTTGTTAAGGCAGAAAAGCTATAGTTATGTCATTTCAGAAGATAAGAAATCTGATCCCATTGATAGAAAACATTATCAATTACATTAAAAATTTTTAAATATCTATTAAAAAATAAGGAAGCTATGCTTATTTTTATTATCATTTGGATATGTGACAAATTACCTCCAGAGATATGCAGAGCAAGTTTGAAGTATATATATTTCAGAAAAAATCAGATTCTGTGGCCATAAGCAAATTACTTAACCTTTCTTAGCCCCAGTTACCTAAACTAGGCATTCATTTATTCACTTGTTCATTCAGCAGGCATTGATTGGGCTCCTACTGTACACTGAACACCATTTTGAGTATCCTCAGTGAGTACTGAGTACTGAGGATATACTGAGTGCTGATGATACAGTCTTTCAAAAAAGACAAGCTCCTTGCTCTCATGGAGTTGACATTTCTAATGGGAAAGACAGACAATTAAAATGTTAAGAAATCAATAAATCCAAAATAATACCTGCTATTGAATAATGCTAATATCTCTTTCTGGCATCAAGATCATCTAAAATGTTACCTCCTTAGAAAAACTCCATGTCCATTCAATCCTTCCCTTTGCATTTAATTTAACTACATTAGATCCAATACAAATGGAAGGATTGAATAACAAGAAAGAGCAAGCCATGAAAATGTTGGGGGAAGAGCACTTGAAATAGGGGGAATGAAAACTACGAAGTCACTTTGATGGAAGAGAGCTTGGTGTGCTCCAGAATGAAAGAAAAATTCAGCCTGGCTGGAGCCTGATGAGGAGGGAAGGGGGTGGTGCTGGAGTCGGCTGGCTGGATAGGTAGATAAGGGAGAACTTTAAAGGCTATGATAAAATACATTAATTAATTAAAAAATAAAACTATTAGAGGTTTTATTCTGAATGTTATGGAAAATTTATCTATTGCTGTGTAACAAATTAAAAATTGCTGCAAAAGATTTGACTTTTGCCACAAAGCCACTTCTTAATCTTGCCATCCTTTGCCATTAGAAGAAGCTGAGAATTTTCAGAACCTGCAAGTCCTTCTTTGATCTTATATCTCTTTTCTCTTGCTTTTTAATGTAAGCAGAAAGAAGAAACCAGGAGTCATCTTCAACACTGCCTGCGAATCTATCTTACCTAGGAAACCTAGCCTGTTAGGCACAGTTTCTGCTTTCTACATTTCCAGCCAGGCACACTGGCTTACACCTATAATCCTAGCACTTTGGGAGGCCAAGGTAGGAGGGTCACTTGAGCTTAGGAGTTCCAAGGCTACAGTGAGCCATGATTCCACCACTGTATTCCAGCCTGGGTGACAGATACATTAACACAGTTAGTGTTGCTAAACTTTCTGCCCTTATATGGCAAGGATGATCCTCTATCCTCTAATTTCCAATACCATTTTCTTTTTTCTTTTTCAGGCTTCACCAGTACCTCTTTGAAGGTAGAAGGTAAGGCTAACAGTCAAAATGCCTTATGCTTTCACTAACACACTTTCTTTTTTTTTTTTTTTTTTTGGAGTCTCGCTCTTGTTACCCAGGCTGGAGTGCAATGGCGCAATCTCGGCTCACCGCAACCTCCGTCTCCTGGGTTCAGGCAATTCTCCTGCCTCAGCCTCCTGAGTAGCTGGGATTACAGGCACGTGCCACCATGCCCACCTAATTTTTTGTATTTTTAGTAGAGACGGGGTTTCACCATGTTGACCAGGATGGTCTCTCTTGACCTCGTGATCCACCCACCTCCGCCTCCCAAAGTGCTGGGATTACAGGCTTGAGCCACCGCGCCCGGCCAACACACTTTCTTAAATGTTCTTTCTACTTCCACCCACTGCGGGATTCCAAAGCTACTCCCACAGTTTAAGTTTTTGTTATGGTAGCACCCGGCGTTCAGGTACTAACATCTATGTTAGTTACCAATTGCCATGTAACAAATTGCCCCCAAACTTAGTGGCATAAAGCAACAGATATTTTTAATTTCACATAGTTACTGAGAGTCAGGATCTTGGGAATAGTTTAGCTGGGTGGTCTTACCCTGAGTCACTCATGAGGTTTTAATCGAGGTGTTAGATAGTGTGGTAGTCTTCTGAAGGTTTGACAGAATCTAAAGTATCCAATTCCACGCTGGTTGATGTAAATTGCTGGCAAGTCTGCTGCTGGTTGGCCAGGTGGCTTGTCATGCAGTCTTCTCCATGGGGCTGCATGATATGACAGCTAGCTTCTTTTAAAGTGTCTGACATAGGAAGAGCAAGATTAAAGTCACAATGTCTTTCATGTTTGAGCATTGAAAATTTCAAATAATCGGTTCTATGATATCCTATTGGTTGTACAGTTCAAACCCATTTAGTGTGGGATCGAAACACACAAGAGCATGAATACAAGGAGGCAGATACTGGGACCATCTTTTTTTTTTATTTTTTTTTATTTTTTTTTTTTTTAAGATTCATGGCATTCATGTGCAGGCTTGTTACATGAATATATTGCATAATGGTGAGGTTTGGGTTTCTAGTGTACCCATCACTCAAATAGTGAGCATTGTTCTTAATAGATAATTTTCCAACCCTCACCCCACTTCCATTCTCCTTCCTTTTGGAGTCCCCAGTACCTATTATTATTATTTCCATCTTTACGCCCACGTGTACTCATTGTTTAACTCCCACCTATAAGTCAGAACATGTAAGTATCTAATTTTCTGCTTCCAGGTTATTTCACTTAAGATAATGGGCTCCAACTCTATTCATGTTGCTGCAAATGACATGATTTTATTCTTTTTATGTCTGATAGCATTCCATGGTTTATATACCCCACATTTTATTTATCCAATAAACCACTGATAGAAACTTACGTTGATTCACCACTTTGCTATTATGGATATTGCTATGATAAACATACAAGTGCAGGTATCTTCTTTAAAAATGATTTCTTTTCCTTCGGCATATACCCCGTAGTGGGATTTCTGGGTTGAATGGTAGTTCTATTTTTAGTCCGTTGAGAAATCTTCACATTGTTTTCCATAGACATTGTACTAATTTACACTCCCACCAACAGTGTATATGCATTTTCCTTTCCCTGCATCCACGCCAACATCTGCTATTTTTTTTTACTTTTCAGTAATCCATTCTGATTGATATAAGATGATATTTTATAGTAGTTTTAATTCGCCTTTCTCCGATGATTCGTGATGTTGAGCTTTTTTTTCATAGTTTGTTGGTCACTTACAGATTTTCTTTTGAGAGATGTCTGTTCATGTCCTTTGCTCACTTTTTAATGGGGCTGTTTGTTTCTTTCATGTTGAATGTTTGAGTTCCTTGCAGTCTGGACATTAGTTTCTTGTCAGAGGCATAATTTGTAAATATTTTCTCCCATTCTATAGGTTGTCTTTTCGCTCTGTTGATCATTTATTTTGCTGTGCAGAAGCTTTTTTAGTTTAAGTCCCATTTGTCTATTTTTGTTTTTGTTGCATTTGCTTTGGGTTATTAGTCATAAATGCTTCGTCTGAGCCAATATCCAGAAGAGTTCTAGGTTTTCTAGATTTTCTTCCAGGACTTCTATAGTTTCAGGTCTTATTTAAGTCTCTAATCCATCTTGAGTTAATTTTGTATATGTTTAGAAATATGGATCCAGTTTCTGCATGTGGCTAGCCAATTTTCCCGGCACCATTACTGAAAAGGGTGTCCTTTCCCCATTGTTTTTTGTTGACTTTGTTGAAGACCAGCTGGTACTAGGTATGGGGCTTTATTGTGAGGCTCTCTATTCTGTTCCACTGATCTATGTTTGTTTTTGTACCAGTGCTATGCTGCTTTAGTTACTACAGCCTTGTAGAATAACTTGAAGTTAGATAATGTGATGCCTCCAGCTTCATCCTTTTTGCTTATGATTGATTTGTATATTCAGTTTCCTTTTTGATTCCACATGAACTTTGGGATTGTTTTTCTAACTCTGTGAAGGATGACGTTGGTAATTGGATAGGAATTATATTGAATCTGTAGATTTCTTTGTGCAGTATGATCATTTCAACAGTATCAATTCTTCCAATCCATAAGCATGGAATATCTTTGATCATTTGTGTCATCCATAATTTCTTTCATCAGTATTTTGTAGTTCTCCTTGTGGAGATCTTTCATCTCCTTGAGTAAATGTATTCCTAGGTTTGTGTGTGTGTGTATGTGTGTATTGCAAATGGGATTGAGTTTTTGTTTGTTGGTTGGTTGGTTTTTTGTTTGTTTTTTAGCAGAGTTTCACTCTGTGAGCCAGGCTAGAGTGTAGTGGTGCAATCATGGCTCACTGTAGCCTCAATCTCCCAGGCACCAGTGATCCTCTCACCTCAGCCCCCTGAGTAATTGAGCCTGCAGACATACACCACCACACCCAACTAATTTTTCTACTTTTTGTACAGATGGGAGTCTCGCTATGCTGTCCAGGCTGGTCTCAAATTCCTGGGCTCAAGTGATCCTCCACCTTAGCCTCTCAAAGTGCTGAGTTTACAAACACAAGTCACTGTGCCCAGCAGAATTGAGTTCTTGATCTGGTTCTCAGCTTGAATGTTACTGGTTTATAGAAATGTTACTGTGATTTTTGCACATGATTTATTATCCTGAAACTTGACTGAGGTTGTTTATCAAGTCTAGGAGTCTTTTGAAAGAGTCTTTAGGGTTTTCTAGGTGTTAGACTATATCATCAATGAACAGAGATAATTTTAGCTCTTCCTTTCCAATATGGAAGCCTTTTATTTCTTTTTCTTGCCTGATTGTTCTGGCTGGCACTTTCATTACTATGTGGAATAGGAGTGGCAAGAGTGGATGTCCTTGTATCATTGCAGCTCTTTTGAGAAATGCTTTCAACTTTTCCTCATTCAGCATCATGTTGGCTGTAGGATTGTCATATATGTCTTCTATTATTTTGAGGTATGTTCCTTGAATGCCTAGTTTGGTGAGGGTTTTTTATATCATAAAATGATGTTAGATTTTATAGAATGCTTTTCTGTGTGTATTGAGATGACCATATGGTTTTTGTCTTTATTCTGTTTATATGGTGAACCACATTTATTGATTTGCATATGTTGAACCAACCTTGCATCCTTAGAATAAACCTCAGATGATTGTGATGGATTATCTTTTTGATGTGCTGTTGGATTTGGTTTGCTAGCATTTTGATGTGGATTTTTACATCTATGTTCATCAGGGATATTTACCTGTATTTGTGTGTGTGTGTGTGTGTGTGTGTGTGTGTGTGTGTGTGTGTGCGTGCATGTGTGTGCATGCATGTCCTTGCCTAATTCGGTATCAGAGTAATACTGGTTTTGTAGAATGAGTTAGGGAGGAATTTCTTCATTTTGATTTTTTTAGAACACTTTCACTAAGATAAGTCATCTCTTCTTTGTATGTCTAGTAAAATTTAGCATGAATCCCTCTGGTCCTGGGCTTTTTATATTGTTGGAAGATTTTTGATTACTGATTCAATTTCTTTACTCATTATTGGCCTATTAAGAATTTCTGTTTCTTCCTAGTTCAATCTTTATTTTTCCAGGAATCATCCATTTCCTCTAGGTTTTCTAGTTTGTGCACATAGAAATGTTCATTGTAATCCCTGATGATCTTTTGTATTTCTGTTGTATCCATTGTAATGTCTCCTTTATTATCTCTAATTGTGCTTATTTGAATATTCTCTCTTTTCTTCTTGGTTAAAGGAGCTAGCAGTCTATAATTTGTGTTTATACTTTTAAGGAGCTTGCTTTTTGTTTTGCTGATATTTTGTATCAGTTTTTTGGTTTCAAGCTCATTTAGTTCTGCTCAAATCTCTGTTATTTCTTGTCTCCTGCTAGTTTTGAATTTGGTTTGTTCTTGTTTTTCTAGTTCCTTGAGGTGTGATGTTAGGCGTTAATTTGAGATCTTTCCATATTTTTTATGTAGGCATTTAATGCTATAAACTTTCCTGTTAGCATTGCTTTTGCTGCATCCCAGAGGTTTTGGCATCTTGTATCTCTATTTTCAATCATTTCAAAAAACTTTTTGGTTTCTGCCTTGATTTCATTGTTTACCCAAAAGTCATTCAGGAATAAGTTGTTTACTTTCCACTTATTTGTGTAGTTTAGAGAGTTCCTCTTGGTATTGATTTCTAATTTTATTACACTGTAATTTGAGAAGATAGTGATATGATTTTTTATTTTCTTGAATTTATTGAGACTTGCACTATAGCCAAGCATGAGGTTAACTTTGGAGAATATTCCATGCGCAGATGAGACAAATGTATATTCTGTGGTTATTGAGTAGAATGTTCCATAAATGTCTATTAATTATAGAGTCCAGTTTAAGTCCAGGGTTTCTTTGTTGACTTTCTGCCTCAATGACCTGTCTAGTGCTGTCAGTAGGATGTCGAAGTCCCCATTATTGCTGTTTTGCTGTCAATCTGTTTTCTTAAGCCTAGTAGTATTTATTTTACAAATCTGTGTATTAGTCAGGTTTCTCTAGAGGGACAGAACTAATAGGATGGATAGATAGATAGATAGATATAACAGAGGAATTTATTAAGTATTAATTTACATAATCACAAGATCCCACAATAGCCTGTCTGCAAGCTTGAGGAGCAAGGAGAGCCAGTCTGAGTCCCAAAACTGAAAAACTTAGAGTCTGATGTTCGAGGGCAGGAAGCATCCAGCATGGGAGAAAGATGTAGGCTGAGAGACTAGGCTAGTCTCCTTTTTATGTTTTTCTGCCTGCTTTATATTTACTGGCAGCAGATTAGATGGTGCCCACCCAATTAAGGGTGGGTCTGCCTTTCCTAGCCCACTGATTCAAATGTTAATCTCCATTGGCAACACCCTCACAAACACACTCAGGAGCAATACTTTGTATCCTTCAGTCCAATCAAGTTGACACTCTGTATTAACCATCACACTCTGGGTGCTCTGCTGTTGGGTGCATATATATGGAGGTTAGTGAAATTTCCTTCTTGTATTGAACTGTTTATCATTACATAATGCCCTTTGTAGTTTTTTGTTGTTTTTTTTTTTCTCTTGTTGGTTTAAAGTCTGTTTTTTGTTTTGTTTTGTTTTATTTTTTGAAGTGGAATCTTGCTCTGTCACCCAGGCTGGAGTACAGTGGAATGATCTTGGCTCACTGCAACCTCCACCTTCCAAGTTCAAGTGGTTTTCCTGCTTTGGCCTCCCAAGTAGCTGAGATTACAGGTGTGTAGAACCATGCCCACCTAATTTTTGTATTTTTAGTAGAGATGGGGTTTCATCATGTTGGCCGAGCTGATCTCAAACTACTGACCTCAAGTGATCTGCCCGCCTCAGCCTCCCAAAGTGCTGGGATTACAGACATGACCGCTGCATCTGGCCTAAAGTCTGTTTTATTTGATAGAAGAATGGCTACTCCTGCTTGCTTTCGTTTTTCGTTACATGATATATCTTTTTTCACTTCTTCACTTTGAGTCTGTAAGTGTTGTTAGCCATTAGGTGGGTCTCTCGTAGGCATCAGATGGTTGGGTCTTGCTTTCCTTAAAATTTAATTTGCCAGTCTATATCTTTTAAGTGGAGCATTTAGGCCACTTACATTCAAGGTTAATATTAATATGTGAGATTTTGTTACTGTCATAGCATTGTTAGCTTGTTGCCTTGGAGTCTCAATTATATAATGCTTTACAGTATCTGTGAGATTTCTACTTATGTGGCCTTTCATTTACATGTTTAGAACTTCTTTGAGCATTTCTTGTAGGACTGGTCTCATGATGATGAATTCTCTTAGCATTTTCTGGCCTTGCAAATATTTTATTTCTCCTTCATTTATAAAGCCTAGCTTAGCAGGACATAAAATTCTTACCTGGTTTTTTTGTTTGTTTTTTGGTTTTTTTATGGTAGAGATGGTGGTCTTGACTGGACTTGAATTCCTGAGCTCAAGCCATACTCCTGTCTCAGCCTGAAAAGTGCTATGATTATAATTGTGAGCCACTGCACGCAGCCCATTTGTTTTCCTTGAGGAGGCTACACATAGGCCCTCCTTGGAGCCATGCTAAAGGCTGGCTACCACAAAACGCCATTAGGTTTACAAGCAAGAGAGTGATGTGATCTGATTTGTGTCTTTAAAAGCTCACCTGCTGCTGTGGGGGAAATGGATTGTAGAGGGGCAAGAGTAGAAGGCAGAAGACTAAGATAATAAGCCAGTAGAGTGGTCCCAGTGAGAGATTTTGATTTGAATTAAAATGGTGGCAGAATGGGAATTTAGGTAAATAAATTCAGGATGCATTTTGGAGTTATATGATCAAGGCTGATGGATGTGGAAAGAAAGATTATGATAGAGAGTGGGGCTTGAATTTTTTATTTTCCAAGTTGGAGGAATGGTGAATCCAATGACTGAAATAGAGAAAAGTAGGAAAAAAGCAGGTTTAAAGAGAATCAAGAATTTGAGACATGAATAGTTTGAGACGCTGAAATGGTTTGGATGTTTGTGTGCTCCAAATGTCATGTTGAAATATAATCCCCAGTGTTGGAGGTGGGAACTGGTGGAAAGTGTTTGGATCATGGGAGCAGATCCCCGATGAATGGCTTAGCACGAACCCTTGGTGATGAGTAAGCTCTCACTCTGAGTTAATATGAGATCTGATTGTTTAAAATTTTGTGACACCTCTCCCTTCTCTCTCTTGCCCTGTGACATGTTGGCCCCCCATCACTTTCCACCATGATTGCAAGCTTTCTGAGGTCTCATCAGAAGCAGATTCCAGCACCACGCTTTCTCTAAAGCCTGAAAAACTGTGAGCCAATTAAACTTTTTAAATAAATTGTCCAGCCTCAGGTTTTTTTTTTATAACAACATAAAAGTAAACTATCACAGATTCCTATTGCAAACCCAAGTGCAAAAGTTACAGGCAAGAATCAGGAGTCCAGAGAAAATGTTAGGGCCACCAAGAGGTTTCAAAAAGATGTGAAGTACTAAAAAGTTTGGCACCAAGTAGACATTCAATAAATGCAAAAGACACTGTAGTTTAAACCTTCCTGACTGATCGCCTTTCAAATGATACTGTGCTTGGGTTCCCAGATTTCTTTTTTGTTTTGTTTTAAAACTTTATTGAGAAATAAGTTAGGTACCATAAAACCCACCCTTTTAATCTGTACAAATTCAATGACTTTTCATACTGTTACAGAACTGCACAACCATCTCCATAGTCTAATTTTAGAACATTCTCCTCACCCCAAAAAGAAATCTTATTTCCATTAGCAGTCATTCCCTATTCTTCTCCAGGCCCGGGTAACCGCAAATCTACTCTCTGTCCCTATGGATTTGTCTATTCTTTACATTTCATAGAAATGAAGCTATATACTATGGGGTCTGGATTTTATCATTTAGCCTAAAGTTTTTGAGGTTCACCCATTTTGTAGCATGTGTCTGTATGTCATTCTTTTTTGTAACTGAATAATATTCTATTGTCTGAATATACATTTAGTTTATTCATTCTTAAGTCACAGGACATTTCAAGAGTTTTTACTTTTTACGTTTGTGTACAAATTTTTTTTTAATGGACGTATGTTTTAGTTTTTCTTGGATATACATTTAAGAGTGGAACTGCTGGAGCATATGTAACTATTTGTTTAACTGTTCAGAAACTACCAAACTGTTTTCTAAAGTGATGTACCATTTTACATTTTCATCAACAAAGAATGAGGGTTGGAATTTTTCCACATCCTCCCCAATGCTTGATACCGTCTGTCTTTTTTATTTTAGCCATCCTAATGGAAACGAAGTAATATCTTATTGTAATTTTGCTTTGCATTTCCTTAGTTACTAATGATATTAAACATTTTTCATGTGGCTATTATAATTTGCACATCTACTTTGAAGAAATGTCTATTAAACGTTTTTCCTATTTATTAATTTTGTCTTGTTATTATTGAATTGTACATGCTCTTTACATATGCTAGACAGAGGTCTTTTATCAAATGTATAATTTGAAATATTTTCTCCCATTTTATACATTATCTTTTTAGCTTCTTGATGGCATCCTTTGAAGCACAAAAGTTTTAATTTTTTTAAGTACAGTTTATCCATTTCTATTTTATTGTTGTGCTTTTAGTGTAGTTACTAAGAATCCATTGCCTAATTCAAAGTTACAAATATTTATTCATGTTTTTTCTAGTAGCTTTATAGTTTTAGTTTTACAATTAGATCTTTGATGCATTTTGAATCATTTTTATGTGTTGTGAGGTAGGGGTCCAACTTCATTTTTTTTTTTTTTTTTTTTTTT
>NW_016107439.1:3378032-3510372 GCF_001604975.1 Cebus imitator | reverse complement strand
TTTTTTTTTTTTTAAGTTGGTGTTCCAGTCTCCTGTTGAGTTGCCAGTGTCTGTTTGTTTTCCGGTGTCGCGATTCACTGCTCTGGCTTAAACAGCGGCACTGAGATTTGCGGCGCTTTTTTTTTTTTTTGCCCTGGAATCTACTGTCCTGGTTCTCTGCTCAGTCCCCTTTTTAAACAGAGGAATGGGAGACTTCCCGTGGCTCCAATCACCAGCCAAAACGGCACCCAGACTGGTGTATTTTGTACGGAGAACGGCAGCTCCGGGGTGCCGACAAAGCTGCTGCGCAGGGCAAAGCAGCGGCGCCGCCAGCACAGCCGCGCTGGCCAAAACAGCCGGGCTGGCCACCTGTGGAGCTCCTCCACCTGGGAATTGCCTAGTCTGTGGGCAATAAAAATGCGGCGTCCACTCACCCTCTGCGCTTTCACTGGGAGCTGCAATCCTGAGCTCTTCCTAAACGGCCATCTTGGATCGGTCTCCCAACTTCATTTTTTGCATGTAGATGTCCAACATAAAAGCATCATATGTTTAAAAGATTATTCTTTCTCCATACAATTGTTTTGGTACCCTTGTCTAAAAGAAATCAACCACAAATGCAAAGATTCTCTCCTGACCTTTCAATTTTAGTCCATTCATCTATGTATTTACTCTTATGCCAGGATCACACTATCCTGATTACTGTAGTTTTGCAGTAAGTTTTGAAATGGGAAAGTATAAGTGCTCTAACGTTACATTTTTTCAAAATTGTTTTGCCTGTTTTTGGCTCTGTCCATTTCCATATGAATTTTAGAACCAGCTTGTCATTTTCTATAAAGAAAGGCAGCTGGGAATTTGATAGGTTATTGAATGTTACATTGCTTTGGGTAATATTACTGTCTTAACAATATTAAGTGGTCTAATCCATGAACATTAGATGCTTTCTAATTACTTAGTTCTTCTTTAGTTGATTTTCACAATATTTTATACTTTTCATGGTAAAGTCTCTCATTTGTCTTATTAAGCTTATTTCTAATTATTTTTAAAATTTTTGATACAATTATAAATGGGATTGTTTTATGAATTTTATGTTTGGACTTTTCATTGTTAGTGCATAGAAATAAAATTTATCTTTGTATGCTAGTCTTATATCCTGCAAGCTTGCTAAGCTCATAAGTTCTTTTAGGGATTTATTAGAATTTTCTACATATAAGATAATGCTGTCTGAGAATAGCTAGCACTTTCAACATTATGTTGAATTAGCGGTGAGAGCAGACATCCTTTCCTTGTTCCTGTTCTTAGCAGGATATCGTTCAATTTTTTACCATTAATTATGATGTTAGCTGTCAATTTTTTGTAAATGCCTTATCAATTTGAGGAAGTCCCCTTCTATTTCTAGTTTGATACTTGTGATTATTATGAAAGGATGTTGGATTTCATCAGATACTTTTTCTTTATCTTTTGAGATGGTCATGTGATTATTGCCCATTATCCTGTTAATATGATGTATTAGATTAATTTATGTTTCTAATGTTTAAAAAAAAACTTGTGGGTTTTTTTTTTTTTTTTAATCTTACTTGGTCAAGTTGTGTAATCCTTGTTTAAATATGTTGTTGGATATACTTGACTTGAATTTTCTTGAGGATTGTTGCATATATGTTTATAGGGAGACTGCTCCATAGTTTTTTTGTGTGTGTGATTTCTCTGTGTGGTTTTGGTCACTGAATAATATTGGCCTTATAGAACATGTTAGAGAATGTTTCCTTCTCTTCTACTTTTTGGACAAGCTTATGAAGTACTGGAATTAATCTTTTTAAAGTGGCTAGTAGAATTTAACAGTGAGGCATCTCATCTGGGCCTGAGGTTTCTTTTTATGTAAGGTTTCAAAATTACTAAAGCAATCATTTCTTCTTGTTATAAGCCTGTGTTACATTACATGTTACATGTTCTGTATTGTGTTCTAATTATTAGTTTAGGTAGTTTGTGTTTTGTAGAAATTCCTCCAGTTTATATAGGTAATCAATAGATAATTATTTATCCACAATATTTTCTTGTAATCCTTCTTATTTCTATAAGGTCAGTATTAATGTTCTCTCTTTCATTCCTTACTTTAGTAATTTGAGTCTTCATCTTTTTGTTCTTGCCAACCTAGCTGAAGTTTTTCAATTTTGTAGATCTTTTCAAAACACTACATTTTAGTTAGTTTGGTTTTTTTTTTTCTATTGTTTTTGTATTTTCATCCATTGGGAGAAGCTTAGAGACTCCAAACTTTGTCCTTCAGGAGAGATCCAAACATAAAACATCACAACGTATACAGCACTAGAGAATTAGTAATCAATGTTTTGTGGGTTCCTCCTCACAGCTTGTATATGAGGTCAAATCCAAAGAATTTGTTTTGATCTTGTCAGAGGTCAAAAAAGATTTTTTAAAAGTAAATGGGAGAAATGGATTTCCATTCCTAACTTCATTCCATGCATCTTGAATGCTCTCAGTTTCTAACAGTTAAATATTTCCAATGGGAATACTTGTTCACTTCAAAGTAGTCATTGCTCCAGACAATGGCTATAAAACTCCCCCTAATAAAAATGTAGTCCCACCCAATATTTAAGATAAATTCAACATGAGACAAAGTTTTAATTTAAGATTACCAGGTGCATATTTTAACAGTAGGAGCCAATAAATAAAATCCGTGGTGCTGGGAAAATAACTGAAACTGTGATTACCCTTGAAAAAATATTAGGATAGTCACACTTTTTTGCATAGCAGGTGTTTTTAATTATCTTAACCATTCACAAACTGTCTCTCTGCAGAGTTCATAAGAATTTTCATGACAAAATGGTATCATATTTGCACCTATAGCTTTTGGCTTGCTCTCCTACTCTAATTTCTGAATTACTAATTAAAACTCTGAAATTTTTCCAGGAGACTGGAACATTTATTGAGCATTTACTGCATGGATATAGGATATTGGATTGTGCACGATAAGAATGAAACTTCAAAGAAATCAAACACTTCAACAATAAATTTAGTGTTTTAGGGAGAGGATGTACTGGAGAATGGATTCAACATGTGCTTCTCTCCAACTACAGAAAGGGAAAGAAGTCTGTAATCCATGAAAGCATTCTAGAACTGTCAAAAGTATGTTAAATCGATGTATGCTGTGATAAATAAGGACTTCTTTTGTTTCTTTAGCTACATGAAAAATACAAATTGTTCTTGGAAATAGAACAAAAATGCAAGGAAATTAGCTGGACTTTGCTGTGACAACTGACAGTCAAACTTCTTTTGAAACACATTGTGAAGATAACTAGCATTACAACTTCTGACAGGGCTGTATCCCCTAGTCCTTATTGGCTCTTTCCCTAATCCCCATATATTTTGTTCTCCTTTGCCCAGGACTGATCCTAGTGTCAATACACATCCCCGGAAGAACTTATTTACAATGCACATTCTTGTTTCAATGCAGTTAATATGGATATAGATCCTGGATTCTGCATTTTAAACAAGTATCCGTAATTTTGATGCTGGTGGAATCAGGACCACACTTTTAGAACTCATCGTGTTTTTGCTCTATGCAAGGCATAATCTGTCCTGGAGAAGCTTCAAATTTAGTCAGAGTCAAAACACAGTAACAAAACAAAACAAACGTTGAAGAAAGAGATAACAGTATTCATTCATTCAACATAATTTATCAAGTGCTTACTATGAGTCTAGCAGTTTACCAGAAAAATAATAGGGTGTTAAAAACTAACTTTTCTTGTTTCCAGTTTGTCTGAGGTTTCAAGATATGGATACCACATTTTAAAGTGAGACGTGAAACCATCGAGCAGAATTTGCAATAGAAGGAGGGTTGTGGGAAACTGGAATTTTCCCATAGCTGATTACCAGTCTTCAGTCTTTGAGGTTGAGGAAAGACTTGGAGGTGTGAGAAAGATTGTTCTAGAGAATAGATGGTGGGCTGTATGTCCCACCCATTTTTATGGGAATGGAAAGGGAATCTTGGTTTTTTACTGAAGATCAACACAGAGGGACTCTAAGTTAGGTTAATATGGATCCCCTACAGTTGGGGGACAAGATGGACTGGTTTCTAACTAATGACTGAGAAATCTGCAGTATGGGAGAGGAATATCTCATTTGCTAGAATGCTTTTCCCATCATACTGCTCTGCCTTTTCTGCCAACAGGGGTTCTTTCTCCTGCCTGAGTTTCATGTTGTTTTTCAACTAAGGGCCATAAAGTGATTAATTGTTGAACTCCTCAACACCCTGGTGAGGCAGTTAGGTATCACTATCCCTAATGTCCAGCTAGACAAACAGAGAAGGTTGACTGCATTGACCTAGATCACAAAGGGGACAGGTTTAGGAAGAGAAATGGGCTGTAGCCTTCTGAAGCTGGAGTGAGAACTTGGTCTGGTCTCCCCAGGAGGATTCCCAGTTGGCTAAAATGTTCAGCATGCCTCCTTCAAGTGCAACAGTGTGTGGGCATTTTGTAATTGTCAGGATATGCGAACTGAGAGAAGTTGTGTGATGAAATACGAGGGAGGAAAATTTTTTCTAAAATATCTGGTTTCCAATTTGTGCCTGGCTGGCCATCAGAGATAAAGAAAGTTGTGCTTATTTAATTAGCAAGGGAAATGTGCACCCAAGGCACTTGCTGGGGTTTCCTTGCAAGGAATGAATACTATAACCATAGTATTAATATATTAGTGTAATATATATTATATAGAAATATTTTATTTTTCAATTAAAAAGGCATATTTTGAATGAGTGCTACACATCTTAGCATGCAAGCCTTTGGCAGCAACAAACTGTTCTCAGAGCTCTCTAGAAATGCTGCCCTATGCAACAGATGCTTAATAACTACAAAACCATTCAAGTGAACAAACACTGAATTAGCCTGGAAGCACATCTGGGGGGTAGGTGGACAAAGCGATAAATATAATACATTCCCCACCCTCTAGAAGATTACAACCTATCCTTAGAGATGGAGCTGTAAGGTAAAACACACAACCAAATAAACAAAAGGCAAAAACAGAAGTTTAAACCCACGCACTGACAAATATAACAGAGTTCCACTTTAATTGGGATTAGGTTCTAAAATCGGAGAATAAATAGAAAACCTCATTTATTCAAAATTATCCTTGAAGGTTTCTTTAACTGTCCATAATGTCTTACATATATGGTTCATAAATATAAGTCTGTGCAATAATTCTTATGCCCTTTAAAATTTTAAGAATCACTGGAGTTAAAATGTAAGGAACATAAACAAAGGGCATGTGCTTTGAGGATTCAAACTTGCCTACCAATTAGATAACCATCGAAGACCAACTAGGAATGGAGGTTGGAGTGTAAAATTGTACAGTACATCTGTTCGGTTTTCCCGCATAAGAAACAACCCCAAAACTCAGTGGCTTAAAATAACCATTGTTTATTCTCATGGGGCTGCTGGTCAGTTGAGTGTCAGCTGTCTTGTCTGGGCTTGGCTGGGACAGTTCAGCTTTGCTCCACAGTTTCTTCATTCTCTCTGTAATACTAGTGAACTATCCTGGGCATGTTTCTTCTAAAGCAATTACAGAGACTCAAAATCCCAAGCCTGACTGGGTACGGTTGCTCATGCCTATAATCCCAACAATTTGGAAGGTTGAGGTGGGTGGATCACTTGAGGTCAGGAGTTTGAGCCTGGCCAACCCTGGCCAACCCTGTTTTTACTAAAGATTCAAAACTTAGCTGGGCATGGTGGTGGTTACCTGAAGTCCCCTACTCAGGAGGCTGAGGCATGAGGATTGCTTGAACCCAGGAGGCAGAGGTTTCAGAGAGGGCAAAAGACTCACTCTTCTTTTTGGAAAGCAAGTCCTTTTGTTGTTGTTGTTATCTATAAAATCACCCGTAGCTCTGGTCTCAAATTATTTCTATAGATAGAAAATAAGCACTTTAGAAATCACTAGAATGTGCGTATAGAGTATCACATGTCTCCTGCAAACATGCCAGAGCTCAGCTCAATCAAGCTTTCCTCTGAAAGCACAGTCAAAGCAGACATCAGGAAGGATCAAATGTGGGGATTGAAGGAAGGTAAAGTTGGCTTCATTGTACTTAGCTTATGCTGCCCTGAAATGTAGTTCGGCTTTCACAGAGCCTCTGTTTGCATGCCTGTTCAATGGGTTGTAAAGAGTCATGTGCTTGACAGTATTAACTAAGCTTGGGTCATGGGGAGATTGGTTTCCAGGGAGAAACTTGACATCCACCTTCGCATCAGAATGGGACCATCTCCAGTTCATGATACTAAGAGTGGAACTAAACTTTGATGTCTATAGAATTTAGCTAGATTTCAAACAAGAAGAGGGAATGGATAATGGCTTTGGGAGATTCAGAATAAAAGGATTTTTTTTTCACTCAAACTGTGAAAAAGAGTGGGTAAGGAGGAAAATTCTGAAGGAGGAATACTTAGAAAGTCAGTAGTGGGAATTCATCAAGGTTTTGGAGAAGGGGAGACTAAGTTTTATGAACACCCAAATTATCTGTTTTCTTCATTGTTATTTTCCTAATATCTGGCATATGATACAATTATACAATACAATAAGGCGATGCATGAATGAAAACAAATACGTAGAGACAGCACATACATATACATATGTTCATAGATGTGTATAAACTTAGTTCAAAATTTTTACTTATGTCAATAGTATGCAAATTGATTCTTGTGAAAAAGTCAAACAATTAGAAAGTATAGAAAGCAAAAATGAAAGCTGTTCTTCACTAAACCCTCAACTCCACCCTCTTCCCCAGAAGTAATTGCAGCTATGAATTTGATATGTGACCTTTCAGATAGTTTTCTCTGACTAAATGGCCTAGAATGTGAATGTAACTCACCCTCTACTGGAGTGATATAAATTACTGCTTAAACAATGTTGAAAGCAGTACATTTACTTGCAATCTACATTCATTCTTTCTTCATTCATTACATGAAACTTTCTCTTTTTAAGCGGAGTGCTATGCCAAATTATAAGGAAGTTGTCTGCCTTAAGGTGTTCAACCCCCATTTAAAAGGCCGTGCCCCAGAATTATTTAGGCTTTTAGCCAACATAAACATTGTGTGTGTGTGTGTGTGTGTGTGTGTGTGTGTGTGCTCCAAGGATATTGTGAATGGGATTATTTTCTTGATTCCTTTTTTAGATAGTTCACTGTTGGCATATAGAAATGTTATTGATTTTTGCGTGTTGATTTTATATCCTACAAGCTTATCAAATTCGTTTATTAGTTCCATTAGTTTTTTTTGGTAGAGTCTGGTTTTTATGCATAATCATGTTGTCCAAAAACAGGGCTAATTTGACTTCCTCCTTTCCAATTTGGATGTCTTTTATTTATTTATCTTTTCCTTGCCTAATGGCTCTGGCTAGGAGTGCCAGTACAATGTTGACTAGGTAGTAAAAGTTGGCATCCTTTTCTAGATTTATTTCTTACAGAAACCTTTCAATTTTTATCCATTCAGTATGATGTTAGCTGTGGGTTTGTCATATATAGACTTTATCATTAAGAAGTGCATTTCTTCTATACTTAGTTTGTTGACTGGTTTTTATTATTAAAGGATGTTAAATTATCAAATGCCTTTCCTGCATCTAATGAAATGATCATATGGGGTTTTACTTCACTCTGTTAATGTAATATATCATCTTTATTGATGTATGCATGTTGAGCTATCCTATCTCCCTAGAATGAATCCCATTTAAATGTGGTGAATGATCTTTTTAATGTGGTTTTGAATTTTGTTTGCTAGTATTTTGTTGAAGAATTTTGCATTTATGTTCATCGGGGATATTGGCTTTTGGTTTACTTTTTTTGTTGTGTTTTTATCTGGTTTTGTCATCAGGGCAATGCTGGCCTCAAACAATGAGTTTGGAAGAATTTTTTCCCCTTCAATTTTGTTGAATAGTTTGAGAAGAATTTCCATTAGTTCTTCTTTAAATGTTGGGTAGAATTCAGTAGAAAAGTTGTCAAGTCCTGGACTGTTTTTGATGGGAGACTTTTTATTACTGATTCAATCTTGTTTTAGTATTGCCTATCTCTTAATGAATTGTCTTGGTTATTATTTTTAATAATTTTATTTTTTAATCTTTATACTAAAGATATAAGTGATTTACACACCAAAAATTATGGAGTTAGAATATTCTGAATTTTTCTGTATATACACTTTTACCAGTGAGTTTTATACTTTCAGATGTTTTCTTGTGACACTTCAGTATCTTTTTCTTTCAGTATGAAGAACTAGTTTCAGCATATCGTATAAGACACATCTGGTTGTGACAAATTATCTCAGCTTTTGTTTGTCTGGGAAAGTCTTTGTCTCACCTTCATCTCTGAATGACAGATTTGCTGAGTACAGTATTCTTGGTTGGCAGTTTGTGTTTTTTCAGTACTCTGATTACATTATTCCAAGCTCCTCCTGGCCTGCAAGGTTTCTGCTGGGAAGTCTGTTGCCAGACATATTGGAATATCTTTATATGTTATTTGCTTCTTTTCTTTCAATGATTTCAGAGTTCTTCCTTGGTATTTGACCTTTACAATTTTGATTATAACATGTACTAGAAATGAATGTGATCGGTGACCTTTGACCTTTTCTGCTTGGATTTTTATATTTTTTTTTAGGTTTGGAAAGTTTTCCATTATTTCTTTGAATAAGACTTCTACCCTTTTGTCTTTTCCTGCTCCCTCTTGAATTCTAGTAACCCAAATATTTGCTCTCTTAATGTAATCATATAGATCCTGTAAGTTTTCTTTGTTCCTTTTCATTATTTTTTCTTTTTTCTCATCTCACTTTGTATTTTCAAATAGTCTATCTTCAAGCTCTCTGATTCCTCTGCTTGATTAATTCTGTTGTTGAGGCTCTCCATTGCATTTTTAAATTTCATTCATTGTATTTTTCAGCTCCCCAATTTTTGTTTCATTTTTTTTAACATTTTAATCTCTCTATTTTTAAAATAAATTTCTGAATCTTTTTTCTGTTTTCTTGAGAATTTTCTTAATGTAATTCAATTTTTTAAAAAACTGAATTTTCTTAATGTAGCTATTTTGAATTCTTTGTCTGTCAGATCACATGTCTCCATCTCTTTAGGGTCTGTCACTGGCACCTTGGTTTGTTCATTTGGTTAAATCATAATTCCCTAATTGTTTTTATTTTTGTGGACATATGTCAATGTCTGTGCACTGAAGAGTTGTGTATTTATTCCAGTTTTTGAAGTTTGCCTTTGCATTGATCCTTCTTCAATGGGCCTGTCCAGAAATCTAAGTAGACTGACTGTTGTCAGAGTCCATACCACAGAATACCCACATATTCACTGAATACCCACATATTCGCTGAATACCACTGAATACCCATAATCACTCAGGATACCCACAGAGCCATTTCAGCACTAGTGTGTATCCTGGGCCCATGTTTGCTGTGAGTCTTGGAAGGGCTCTAAAGTTGATACAGCACGTTGGCCTAGACAGACCTGGGGAAGACCCAAAGGATGTACCCAGGCTGTGTAGGAAAACTGCCCAGTGATCCAACTGTGAAAGCCTGTGCTATTTTCCCAGACAGGCATGCTTTTCATGGCAGGTCTCTGAACAGGTGGGACAGTTCTCTGACTGTACCATCATGATCTACTGTGGAATGGGAATCAATGGGCTTACCCCAGTGGCCCTGATGTGCATGCTTCTGAGCATTCTTGGGCTCAAGCAGGGTTTCCTTGATTGTAGCAAGAGGGCCTGGAGTGGAAACTGGCCCCTCAGGATCTGCTGTGGGACAGACAATTGTGAGGCTTCTTCAGTAGCCGAGGCAAGTACGTATCCCCAGGCAGTTCCCCACAGAGTTGGAGAGTTCTCTGAGTGCAGCAAGCTGAGACTGGTCCCCTCAGTCTCTACTTTTGGATGGAGACCAAAAGGTACATTATGGAGGCTTAGATGTGAGATATGAGTGAGTCTTCCTCTGGGTTCTTGTATGCACAGTAATAAGTAGGGATCATGCTGAGGGGCTGAGCAAAGTTATAGGGTAACAATTAGACCAGTGTTGAGAATGATGGCAGGCAGACAAGCCTTTCTGCTGAGGCAGTAGTATACATGATTCCTTCTAAACCTTTGGCAGAAATGGTTTTGGTTGCAGGATCAAGGCCAAACAAGGCTGTAACCAAGCCCAATGGAGAATGGGTTTGAACCTAGGAGCGCAATTGGAAGGTCTGCTACCTGGGTGTTGGACTGCACTCTCAAATCAGCTTTCCTAGCTTTTAGACTCCACCAGGATCTCAAAACCTCTTACTTGAATTCTGAGGCTCTCACAGAGAGACTATTGTCTGTAGATGGATGTATAATTCTTGTTGTTTTTGGGGGAGAGGAGCAGGTTAGATTCTATTCTGCTATCTTGCCAATGTCACTATAGCCCAACCCAAGTTTTAACAGAGCTTATGTCTACCCATCCAAAGACTACAGTTCATAGGCCTTTTGAAGCTAGGCCATATGACTGTGTTCTGGCCAACTGGATGTATGAAACCTTCTATACAACTTCTGCATACAGGACCCACATCTCTAGTAATGAAGATGTGAAGTAAGAAAGAGATCTGAGAGAAGCAGGCAAGAGGTCAGAGGTATAGCCAAATGGACTGCACTAAAGTTAGTCTCTGGGGAAAAATTCTAGCTCCAGTGTGGGAAACTGGTATACTATTATCAATCAAGGCAAAAGCCAGATCATAAGCAAGTTCTGGAATAGTAAGACCAATATAATCAAATATAGTTCAGATCAATTAAATTTAGAAAGCACACAAAGCTAAAGGCAGTAAGATTAATCTCAACACTATGTAGTAATAGTTCTTGACGCTGACTTTCATAGGGACTGTCAGACTCTGGAAGAGGCTAAAATTGTAGTTCAAAGATGCTCAGGAGCATTGCATGAACAAGACTGCAGAGTTAGGGATTGGAAGCACAGGTGAGGCTAAAACACAAAGGGAAAAAGTCACCAAAGCCTTCAAACCACTTCTAATGTTTTCGTCACCATAAATGACACTATTGTAAATAAATAAATAAAAACAAATGTTTTAAACTAGTATTTATTCTTTTTAAAAAGTAGATGGGACCAGGTGTGGTGGCTCACACCTGTAATCCCAGCACTTTGGGAGACTGAAGCAGGTGGATCACTTGAAGTCAGGAGTTCGAGACCAGCCTGTCTCTACTAAAAATACAAAAATTAGCTGAATATGGTGTTGCATGCTTGTAATCCCAGCTACTTGTAAGGCTGAGGCAGAAGAATCACTTGAACCTGGGAGGCAGAGGCTGGAGTGAGCCGAGATCATGCTACTGCACTCTAGCCTGAATGACAGAGTGAGATTTTGTCTCAAAAAAAATAATAAATAAATAAATTAAAAAAAAGAAAAGTAGACGGAAGTGATTTTCATGTGTTAATACCTGATGGAAGATTACCGTTGCCTTTTCCCTTATCTCAGATTTGCTGCCCCATTTGTTTTTCTTTGTGTGATGCTCAAGTCCTGTTACTGGCCCAGAGTGTGTGAAATTTTATCAGGTAAAGTGCAAAATCATTACACTCTCTAAAATAATCCAAGCGTTGAAGACAATAATCTATTATCCATATTTCAGATCAGTGGAGCCCAAATCAACTTTCTTCAGGCTCCCAGGGAAGGGAAACCCTGCTACGTGTCTTGTGTTTTGTAATTAAAAGTAACGCGTACCTACTGTTTGAATCTTAATGAATATTGTGTGCATGTGTGCATATGCATTTTGTTTTGATCTGAGTTTTTCCCCAACTATATTATCATATGAATCAATAATATATCTGTTTGAGCTACAGGGAAAATAAGTTCTCTACTTCTTTTGTTGTTGTTGTTTTTTGAAACAGAGTCTTGCTCTGTTGCCCAGGCTGGGGTACAGTGACATGATCTAGGCTCATTACAACCTCTGCCCCTTGATTCAAGTGAATTAATTTACAAATTTAATGCATTTCCATGGAAAATATTAGCAGGATTTTTGGGAAATTACAGGCTAATTCTCAATTTCATCATTGAGTTTTGGAAAACAGTAAAGTGAGAAAACCTGGACTACCAGATATCAAAATATACTATCAGCTCATCAAATTAAAGACGAGAATGAAGACATGAATACACCAATAGATTAGTGGCCAGACAGAAAGTAAGAAAAAAAGATTTGTATATACATGAAAGTAATATACCTAATCAATGACCAAAAATCAGACTCTTCATCATAGGGTGTTGCATAATCGGATATCCTCTTGGAGAAAAAGGACAGTAGGTCCTTAGCCCATCCCACTTACAGGAGTAGATTACAGATAATTAAACAATCAAGGTATCGAAATGTGACTGTAGTCACCTCAAGGATTAATTGGAAAAAAACCCACATTCAAGATCATCCACATTGTTTGTAGCAGGATGTGGCTTCCTGTGGACTGCTGGAACGAGGTCCTTAGTTCCTTACTAGCTGTCTTTGCCACTTGGGCCTCTCCAGAAGGCAGACCACAGCATGGCGGCAGGCCTCATCATAGTGAGCAAATGGGAGACAGCCAGAGAGAGCTCCAGCAAGATGTCACATTTTTGTAATCTAATCTCAGAAATGAAGGACCATCATTTTGTAAATATTCTATTTGTTAGAGGTAAATTGTTAGGTTTATCCCGGATTCAAGGGGAGGTGATTAGACTAGGGTGTGGATACTGGGAGGAAAGGATCGCTAAGTTCTATCTTAGAGGACTGCCTACCACCATAAGCAATGGTCACAAATGGGAGATTCATAGAAGAGAGAAATGAAAGCCCAGCAAACTTAAAACACAGTGGAGGATCCCAGATTGACCAGAGAATTCAAATAGAAACATTTCATTTTTCTTCCATTTGACTGGCAGAATGTAAGTTCTGGAGTCATATTGCCTGAGTTAGTATTCCAGCTTCACCATTTCCTAACTGTGTTACTTTGAGCATTTGGTTAATTTCCCTGGCCTCTATTTCCTCATCTGTAAACAGATGATAAAAATAATACCTACCACATAGCATTGTTTTGATGAATAATTAAGTTGATATATGCAGAGCACTTAGTGCCTGAGACATAGTAAGTCCTCAATATATACTTTAAAAATACCATTGTTATCCAAGGCATAGAAAAATGACATACATGACTGGTTAAGAATATGAGTTCGTGAAGTATTTTTAGCTATAATTTGAGAGACTCTTATTTTATTATACTAGTTAAGAGTATAGAGTAAGCCCTCACTTAACATCATGGATAAATTCCTGGAAATAGTGACTATAAGTGAAACAATGTATGGCAGATCATTGAGTAACATTTCCTTCAATGATGTTTCATTATAACACTAATGAGAAAAAAATTGGTTTTGTTATATGTTGTTTCACTTAAAGTTGAAGTTTCCAAGAACCTATCAACGACACTGAGGACTTACTGTACTCCCTTCCAATGAGCAATTCTACTTGTCTAGAGTTATAGTCACAGTTGCTTGAAAACATATGTTTAAAAAGAATGTTTATTATAACCTTGTTTGTAATTAAAAAAAATTTCTATCAAAACGTTCATCAGTAGAGAAAGGATAAACATAATCTAATACAGTACCATATTTTGCAATTCTTTACAGCAGTTAAAACTTTTTTAAATGTAGCAATCAAAGACCTAAAGTTACAAAATACACAGCAAACATTGAAACCTGTCATCAAAGTGCTTAACATTTGTTGAATGAATGCATTTTTACAATAAAAAGTAATTCTGTATATAGTAAAATGGAAAGGCTGCTAAGAAATATCATTACTGAAAAAAATGAAGTGCAGAATAGTATTCAGTGTGGTACTATTCATACAAATGACCACAATTTACCTATGTGCAGATAAATGCCTTAAGAAGGATCTGGAAAGATTCATCCCAAACTGGTAAGGAATATTAGCTCTGAGGAAAAAAATAAGATCTCACGTTTTGGTGAAGGGAGCCTATTTATTTAGTGTTTGATTTTTTTTTTACAACTTTTTATGTATTCTATATTGTATAATTTTAAGTAAATATATATGCTTATTATTTAAAATGTAGAAAATAATCAAAAAAATCAGTGTCCATATACCACTGAACAGAGACTTAGCATTTAGTGATATAGTCTAGTTTTCTTTACATATGTAACTGTACGTATCTTTGTATCTATATGTTTATGCATATAAGAATAATCTTATAATTACAGGAAAAGTTATAAAGGCTCCATTACCACTTTGCTACAGACTGTGTTCCTCCAAAATTTGTATGTAAAGCCCTAATTCCCAGTGTGATGGTATTTAGAGATGGTGACTTTGGGAGCTGCAGTGGTTTGAATGTATTCCCTCCAAAATTCAGGTGGTGCCAATATGATAGTATTAAGTGGTATGGCCTTTAAAAGGTCATTAGGGCATGAGGGCTCCTCCCTTGTGAATGGGATTAGGTTCCCTTATAAAAAGGAGCGTGATGGAGGGAGTTGGCCCTTTCTTGCTCTTTTACCATCTGCCATGTGAGGATACTAGCATCCTGATCTTGGATTAGCCTCAAGAACGATAAGAAATAAATTTCTGTTATGTGTAAATCACCCAATCTATGGTATCCTGTTGTAGCAGCACAAAACAGATTAAGGCAGAAATTGGTACTGAGAGTGGGGTGTTGCTATAACATATACCTAAAACTGTGTTAGCAGCTTTGGAATTGGGTAATAACTAGAGGCAGGAAGAATTTTGAAGTGAACATGAGGAAAAGCTGCCTTGCTGTGAACACAGCATTAATAGTGATTCTGGCGAAGGCTCAGAAGAAGAACACTTTCCTTATGGAAGAAAGACTTTCCTTATGGAAAGCCTCATTCTTCTTAGAGATAAGTTAAATGATTATAAACACGATGCTGGTAGAAATATGGACAGTAAAAACCATTCTGATGAGGTCTTAGAAATGAGGAACAAGATATTGGAAACTTCAAGAAAGCTCATTCTTGTTATAAAGTGGCTAAGAAGTTGGCTGAATTTGTCTATGTCCTAGGACTTAATAGAAGGCAAAACGTAAGAGCAATAAACTAAGATATTTTGCAGAAGAAAATTTTAAGCAGTGTTCAGGATGCTGTCTGGCTTCTCTTAACTACTTATAGTAAAATGTGAGAAGAAACAAACAATTTAAAGACAAAATGTATAATCAAAGGGGGAGCAGAATATAAACCTTTGGAAAATTATCCTGGCCGTGTAAAAAATAAAAAACTGTTTAGGAGAGGAAACCAAGGATGTGGCCGAGTGACCATTTTATAAGGAAAGCAGTAGAGATATAAGGAAGCCATCAATACAATGGGAAAATGACCCTGAGGGCATTTTAGAGAGCTTCAAGACTGCCCCTCCCATCACAGGCCCAGAGTGCTAGGTCCTTGAGGTCAGAATGGCTTATATGGAGCGGCCCAGAAACAAATGGGGCCTCAGGGCTTACTGCCCAGGGCCACCTCAGTCTCTGCTCCCTGAATTCTGCTGCAGTGCTCTACAGCTGTACCACCTGTGGCTCAGGCGGACCTAGAAGCTGCTCGGGCCGCTTCTCTGGAGTGTGTAAGTGGTGAACCTTGGCAGCATCTATGTGGTGCAAATTCTGTAGCCCCAAAGAGCCAAAGAGCTGTGAAGTCATGGGTTCCTCCACTTACATTTCAAAGGATGCCTTGGACAGTTTTGGTGTTCCAGGC
Organism: Cebus imitator; assembly: GCF_001604975.1. Taxonomy (NCBI): domain Eukaryota; kingdom Metazoa; phylum Chordata; class Mammalia; order Primates; family Cebidae; genus Cebus; species Cebus imitator. Next base: position 3,494,694 of record NW_016107439.1, on the reverse strand, counting down.
TGAGACATAACACAGTGGCAGAGCTGCCACAGAAGGTCCCCATTAGGGTAACGCCTAGTAGAGTTGTAAATGGGGTTGTCCCTGAGACCCCAGAGCTGTAGAGATACCAGCACGCTGCACCAACCTGGGAAAGTTGTAGGCAAGCAATTTCCAGTGCATGAGATCTGAAGCATTAGCTTTACTCAGCAAAGTTATGAGAATGGGGCTACCCTGGGGACTTGGAGCCCAACCCCTGCCCCAGAGTGTCAGGAAGGTGGAATATGAAGTCTAAGAAGATTATTCTAAGCTTTAAGATTTAATATTGCCTGCTCTGTTGTGTTTTGGACTCACTTGAGATCTCTTACTCCTTTCTTCTTTTCTATTCTCCATTTTGGAATGGAAATGTCTTTCCTATGCCTGTCCCATCATTATATTTTGGAAACACATAACTTGTTTGATTTCACAGGCTCACAGTTGGAGGGAAATTTGCCTCAGGATGAATCATACCTTGAGTCTCACCCATATGATGTTTACACGAAACTTTGAACTAGACTTTAAAGTTGATGCTGGAATTAATTAAGAATTTTGGGAGCTATTGGGATGAAATGAATATATTTTGTGTATGAGAAGAACATGATTTTTGTATATGAGAAGAACATAGCCAGGGATAGAATGTTATGACTTAAATGAGTCTTCTTCAAAATTCAGGTTTTGCCAGTGTGATAGTATTAAGAAGTGGGACGTTTAAGAGGTGATCAGGCCATGAGGTCTCCTCCCTTGTGAGTGGGATTAGGTTCCCTTATAAAGGAGTCTGACGGAGGAAGTTGGCCCTCTCTTGCTCTTTTGTCTTCTGCCATGTGAGGATGCTGGCATCTTAATCTTGGACTTCTCAGCCTCAGAAACTGTGAAAATAAATTTCGATTATTTATAAATCACCGATTTTATAGTATTCTGTTGTAGCAGCACAATATGAATTAAGACAGGAAAAACTAGAAGTATGGAGCCCTCTTGATGGAATTAGTGACTATATAAGAAAAGGCAGAGAGAGATTGTTTTTCCCTCTCTCCTCTTCATCATGAGTGGACACAATAAGAAGATGACGATGTGCAAACCAGGAAGGGTACCCTCACTAAACATCTGATCTGATGGCAACTTGGTCTTGGACTTCTTTTTTTTTTTTTGAGACGGAGTTTCACTCTTGTTACCCAGGCTGGAGTGCAATGGCGCGATCTTAGCTCACCACAACCTCCGCCTCCTGGGTTCAGGCAATTCTCCTGCCTCAGCCTCCTGAGTAGCTGGGATTACAGACACGTGCCACCATGCCCAGCTAATTTTTTGTATTTTTAGTAGAGACAGGGTTTCACCATGTTGACCAGGATGGTCTCGATCTCTTGACATCGTGATCCACCCACCTCGGCCTCCCAAAGTGCTGGGATTACAGGCTTGAACCACCGCGCCCGGCCCCGGTCTTGGACTTCTTAAGCCTCCAAAGCTGTGTGAAATAAGTGTTTGTTGTTAAAGCTACCCAGTCTGTGGCATTTTTGTTATAGAAAGCTGAACAGACAAAGACATACTCTGAATCAGTATGTCCTTCACCTACTCACTGATACTTCTTTTGCCTAGAATCATGTTAATGGCAGAGAAAACACCAAGTAGGAACAAACTCCAAGGCCAGTCTTCCATTATTTATTAAATTTTAGGGTTCTTAATACTCCTTCCAGGAAAATTAGATAGGAGGCTATTTATTCCTTCCCCCAATTCCACCATACCTCAGAGCATAAAGCTGATGCCTCAATTCCCTCGTTTCCCATTGCCTCTTCCAAATCTGTATTTCCACCATCATTTAAAAAATCCCTCCATGTACATGATCCCAGCTATTCTCGCCTTCACTCCTCATCTTTGCTGTCACTTGTCGTTCTGCTAATTAAACTATTTTAAACAAAACTTGCCACATTTCAGAAGCTAGCCCTCTCAACACTATTCTGATAGAAACATGCTGCACTTTTTGTATTTGTCCATGCTTATGTGATCCACATACCATCTTATGCACATTTATTTAAAAGTTAAGTCCAGAGACTGCCTCATGGAGCAAGAAAAGCTTTATTCACTTAGCGCCTGCTACATCCTGTCTTGATGTCCTCCTCATCAAGATTTTTCATGGCTATCTCGTGATAGGGAAGGTATCTGAATTAGTCTATTTTTACACTGCTATAAATAACTACCTGACTGGGTAATTTATGAAGAAAAGAGGTGTAATTGACTCACAGTTCTGCGGGCTTAACAGGAAGTATGACTGGGAGGCATCAGGAAACTTACAAATATGGTGGAAGAAGGGGAAGCAAACACATCTTACCATGGCAGAGCAGGAAAGAAAGAGAGACAGCACAAAGGGGGAAGTTCCACAAACTTTCCAACAGCCAGATCTCATGAGAACTCACTATTATGAGAAAAGCAAAGGGTACGTCTGCCCCAGTGATTCAGTCCCTCTCACCAGGTTCCTGCCCTGACAGGTGGGGATTATAATTTGAGATGAGGCTTGGGTGGGGACACAAAGCCAAACCATATTATTCTGCCCCAGCCCCTCCCAAATCTCATGTCCTTCTCACATTTCAAAATACAATCATGCCTTCCCAACAGTCCTCCAAAATCTTAGCTCATTCCAGTATTAACCCCAAATCCCAAGTTCAAAGTTTCATCTGAGACAAGGCAAGTCCCTTCTTCCTATGAGCCTGTAAAGTAAAAAAACAAGTTAAATGCTTCCAAGATACAATGGGGGCACAGGCATTGAGTAAATGCTTCCATTCCAAATGGGAAAAATTCGCCAAAACAAAGGGGCCATAGCCCCATGCAGGTCTGAGACCCAGCAGGGCAGTCATTAAATCTTGGAGCTCTGAAATAATCTCCTTTGACTCCATGTCTCACATCCAGGCCCCACTGATGTAAGGGGTGGGCTCCCAAGGCCTTGGGCTGCTCTGCCTCTGTGGATCACAGGGTACAGCCCCTGCAGCTATTCTCATGGTCTGATATTGAGTGCCCATAGGCACATGGTGCAGGCTATCAGTGGATCTACCATTCTGGGACCTGGAGACCAGTGGCCCTCTTCTCACAGCTCCACTAGGGAGTGCCTCAGTGGGGACTCTGTGTGGGGGCTCCAGGCCCACATTTCCCCGTCACACTGCCCTAGTAGAGGTTTTTCATGAGGGCTCTGCCCCTGCAGCAGACTTCTGTGTGGACATTCGGGTATTTCCATCATCCTCTGACATCTAAGTGGAGATTCCCAAACTCAACTCTAGCTTTCTGCATATACACACAGGCCCAACAGCATGTGGAAGCCACCAAGTCTTGGGGCTTGCACCCCCTGAAGCAATGACTCAAGCTGTACCTTGGCCCCTTTTAGCTACAGTGGGAACTGGAGCAGCTGGGATATAGGGTGCCATATCCTGAGGCTGCGCAGAGGCACTGGGCTCTGGGCCTGGCCTATGAAGGCATTTCTTCCCCCTAGGCCTCTGGGCTTGTGATGGATGGGGCTACAGCAAAGGTCTCCGACATATCCTGGAGACATTTTCCCTATTGTCTTGGTTATTAACATTCCACTGCTCTTTAGTTATGCAAATTTCTGCAGCCACTTGAATTTCTTCCCAGCAAATGGGTTTTTCTTTTCTACCCCATGGCTGCGAATTTTCCAAACATTTATGCTTTGCTTTCCTTTAAACATAAGTTCTAATTTTGGACCATCTCTTTATAAACACATATGACTATGTGAACGCTGAGTACCTGAGACAGGTCTCAGTTAATTTAGAAAGTTTATTTTGCCAAGGTTAAGAACACACACCCATGACACAGCCTCAGGAGGTCCTGATGACATGTGCCCAAGGTGGTCAGGACACAGCTTGGTTTTAATACATTTTAGGTAGACGTGATACATCAATCAATATATGTAAAATGTACATTAGTTCAGCCCAGGAAGGCAGAACAACTCAAGGAGGGAGGGCACTTCCAGGTCACAGGTAGATGAGAAACTGTTGTATTCTTTTGTTTCTGATTTGCCACTCCAAAAGAGGCAATCATATATGCATTTATCTCAGTGAGCAGAGGGATGACTGAATAGAATGGGAGGCAGATTTGCCCTAAGCAGTTCCCAGCTTGACTTTTCCCTTTAGCTTATTTGGGGCCCCAAAATTTGTCTTCCTTTCAAACTTATACTGTTAGGAGCAGCCAGGCCACATCTTGAATGCCTTGCTGCCTAGAAATTTATTTTGCCAGATACCCTAAATCATCTCTCTCAAGTTCAAAGTTCCACAGATCTCTAGGGTAGGTGCAAAATGCCACCAGTCTCTTTGCTAAACCAAAGCAAGAGTGACCTTTACTACAGTTCTCAGTAAGTTCCTTATCTCCATATAGGACACCTCACCCTGGATTTTGTTGTCCACATCAGTGTTACCATTTTGGTCACAATCATTTAGCAAGCCTCTAGGAAGTTCCAAACTTTCCCACATCTTCCTGTCTTCTAAGCCCTCCAAACTGGTCCAACCCCTGCCCATCACCCAGTTCTAAAGTCATTTCCACATTTTCAGGTATCTTTATAACAATGTCCCACTTTCCTGGTACCAATTTTTTCTATTATTTATTTTCACACTACTACAAAGAACTACCTGGGACTAGGTAATTTATGAAGAAGAGAGGTTTAATTGACTCAAAGTTCTGCAGGCTTAACAGGAAGTATGACTGAGAGACTTCAGGAAACTTACAACTATGATGGAAGGAGAAAGGGAAGCAAGACACATCTTCTCATAGTGGAGCAGGAGAGAGTGCAAGCGAAGGGGGAAGTGCCATGTACCTTCCAACAACCAGATTTCATGAGAACAAACCCCCTATCATGAGAACAGCAAGGGGGAAGTCTGCCCCCATAATTCAAACACCTCCCCCAAGGCCCCTCTCCTGACATGCGGGGATTACAATTTGAGATGAGATTTGGATGGGAACACAGAACCAAATCATATCAGCTCCCATCTTTCCTGAGTGGATATTTTTCTTTTCTTTTCTTTTTAGTATGTGACAAACATAGTTTGGATGTTTGTCCAAGCCCAAATCTCATGTTGAAATAGAATCTCCAATGTTGGAGGTGGGGCCTGGTAGGAGGTGTTTGGATCATAGGGGCAGAACCATCATGAATAGCCTGGGACCTCCTCTTGGTGATAATTGAGCTCGCTCTGAGTTCTCACAAGATCCATCCACTTTAAATGTGTGATGCCTCCTGCTCCCCCACTCTCTCTTGCTCATTCTTGCTTTAGCCATGTGGTGTGTCTACCCCACTTCACCTTCTACATGAGTAAAAGCTCCCTAAGGCATCCCCAGAAGCCACACAGATGCCATTGCTGTGATTCCTATATAGCATGCAGAACAGTGAGCCAATCAAAACTCTTTTCTTTATAGATTACCCAGTCTCAGGTTACTTCTTTATAACAATGCAAAGAATTGCCTGATACACTGACTATGTTATTATAGTTTTTAGTTCTTTGAGTTTCTAGAGTCTGTATATACTTCCATATAATCTGTATTCCCTTCATTATTATTATTCCAAGATACATGATCATTTTCTCTGTAGACTCACTTTTACTTCCATGGTCACTTTTAAATTTTTGAATGACACCAAGTGAAGAGTTACCATTTCCCTGATTACTCCTTCTGACTTCTAAGAGAGTTCACATTTTCAACATGGTAATCAAGAATTTGCCTAATTATCTTTGAACAGACCAAGACTTCTAGCAGGGATCTGCATAGCTGAGGACCCCATGACCACTCCTTGTTGCTGGCTGTGTTTGTGCATGTGTATATGCTTAATTTGCATTATAATATCTCATTCATCCTGCTATTTAGCTGGATATCAGAAACAAACTTCCACAATTAAACCATTGGGTTTGCTTTCCCCTCATATCCTCTCTCAAGTAATGACCATTGAACTTCCAATTTTATATTCATGGATTTACATGCAGATGTACATGTTACTGGCATGCAATGCTGCCCTCCATTCTCCTACAATACATATTTCTTTTGAAGAATGTACGCAGTCATTCTTCTCAAAATGGACAATGAAATGTTCTACCCATGGACAATGAAATGAAATCCTATGGCTCCCAGTCAACTGAATGAACGCCATATTGGCCAAAGGGACCCCAGAGAAACCTTGAAAACTGAGTTCCCAGGCATGACGGGATGGGAGGTAAGACATACTTCATTATACTTTCTCCTTGGCTCTTCCCTAAGTGTTAAACAGAAAGAAACCAGCCTTTTGGAAAGACTCGCTCCGTTCAGATATCAACCAACTGCCTAATGCTGCCTCTCCCTTTGGCAGTTTTAACAAAACAGCTGAGCAGCATTCCTTCCTGATAGGAGACGATAGACCAGGAGTGGTTCTGGCTAGTTTATGGAGGATGTGCAGTGAGGGTTTTTGTGTCCTCTGCTTCATCCTCTGACATCAGAGGGCTGAAAACTCTACCCTTGGATTATGCTACCACTGCCATTTTTTTTTAACATAGGTCCCAAGGAGACGCTTCAGCTCAGTTGTAAATGCACACATTTCTCCTTTCATAAACATTCATGATTCCTCATGTAACTTATATTTGGACACCTGATTCAGCATAAATCTGTCTTATTCTTCTCACTCTTGAGGTGTCTGTTTCTGGCTTTGGTCAGAGGCTATGTCACCCAGCTTGTCAGAATGGCCACCCTGTAGGCTGCAACTCTTATTGAAAAAGAAAGCTCTTCTTTCCAAATGTATGAACCTCATTCTTCAAGTGACAGTCATATTACAGTAATTGTTTTAGTCCTTAATACAAATCATATTGTTTTCCTTGTGTTAAGATTTTAATGTCATTTTATCATGCTGTGCCACTTACTTTCAATTTGTTTTATATAATGATACACATAGCACATAATATTCATTTATAATACACACAAACAGGAGCATATTGAGATTCTGACTCAACAACTCACTTTTGTGGGAGAAGCAGAGGCCTGTAGCAATTTATAATTGTTGTAACTGTTGCAGGAAAGGGGTCCTCATCCAGACCCCAAGAGAGGGTTCTTGGATCTCCCACAAGAAAGAATTCAGGGCAAACCCGCAGTGCAAGGTAAAAGCTAGTATATTAAGAAAGTACAGTGGTGAAAGGACAGCTACTCCATAGACAGAGAGGACGTTCTGAAAGTAAGAGGAGGAACGTGTCTGCCCTAGGTACAATGCTTGTATACATGGGGAGACATGCTCTGCTACAAGGATTTGTGATGAAGAACTGATTTTCTTAATTACTATATTTTGCAAAAATCGATGTTATTATCTTTAAAGCAAAATTAGAAATGCCTTTGTTCTCAGGATATTGGGATATTAGGACATTTCCAACTCTGTGTCTGTTTACTAACATTATTAATCTGTTCCCTTAACCATTAACATCTAAGAGCTTAGGAATACCTTTCTTTCTGAGAATGCAGGCTAGCAATTCTCAGCCTCATTTTCCTAGACCTCACTCAAAATGAAGCTGCTCTGGTTTAAGCATCTCTGACATAACTTTTAGCAATACAGTTCAGACACAGAAACTCATAACTGGCTCTAGTATAGATAATATCAGCCCCAGCTTTTATATGACAACTAGAATTCTATCCCTATATGCCTCACAGAAATGACTTAATTGTTATGATATGGATAATTGAAATTAATGTAACTTAAAAAAAAACTCATGAAATTTATATTGTATTGAAACCACCTTTGCAAAATTATGATGGAGACAGTGAAAAAGATCTAACTTAATTGACTCCACCTTGCTTCTAATCGCCAAGTTGTCCTTGCCCATTTCTGGGTGTAGGCTGAACTAACTTTGGGAGAAACTTAGTTTATAGTTTAAACAAAGACAGTGACAGCTCTTTCCCAAAGCAGGCCTCCTTCTTGCTTGGGGACTAGATTGCCTTTGTAGGACTAACATTAACCACAAGATTAGAAATTAGAAATTATGGTTTAGGAGTCAGGGAGCTGGAGGCTACAAGATTCTGACCCTCCCTAAACTGCTAAGATCAGTGCTTGAGATATTTTGCAGATCCTGCTCTTGATGGGTCAGCTAGCAACACCCAGATCAGTTCATCTGATCTTGTGACGGCCACCCAGGGACGGACTCAGTGCCCGAAGACAGCTTCAACTCAATATGATTTCATCCCTGACCAATCAGCACTCCTGGCTCACAGGCTTCCCCCCACCTACCAAGTTGTCTTTAAAAACTCTGCTCCTGGAATACTCACAGAGACTGATTTAATACATAGGTGGCTCTGCATGAATGACTCTTTCTCTATGGCAATTCCCCTGTCTTGATAAATCAGCTCTGTCTAGGCAGTGAGCAAGGTGAATGCATTGGGCATTACAGTATTATTAGTAACAAAATATAAATTACCTCATGATAATTGAAGATACACTGATGTATCACTGGAGAACTGCTCTGTGCATTGGTATCCAAAACCATGAATATTATTCTTGACTTACTTCCTTATTACATTCACCTAAAAGTTATGACAACTTCCTCCTTTTTCACTTGTTCTTCTTGTATGCCATTGATTACTCCTGCTCCCATTATCCATTACCCTCTTTTCCATTTTAGTAATATAATGTCCTCCAAAATTTCAGCTGGGCAAATGACTGCTCAGTTGGACTACATTTCCCAGCCTCTCATGCAGCTAGGTGTGGTCATGTGACTGGGTACTGACCAATTAAATGTGAGCAGCAGTTATGTAACCAACTTCTATGCCAAATTTCAATAAAAGTAATTATTTGTATTTGGTACCACTTTTAGACCCAGGCAACAAGATTGCCTTCCTTGAGGCCTGGACTTTTCAAGGCCCTATTCTGACTGTGTCCCTCCCTATAGGGTGAGAATTCTGCAGGACCAAAGGGATCTGCTCACCTCCATGTTGTTGTCCTAGACCATGCTTTAAGTCCATGGAACCTTAGAAGTCTTTGCCCAAATGTCTGTGAACCTGCTTCCAGAGCCTGCGTGAGCTTCTTCTGTGGATCTATCCTCCTGAGTGTAAAGCATGCCACCAGTTCATTCACTTCTAGGATGCAGGCTGACTGAGGAACAGCTGTATAGCAGGGAGGTGTATGGACAAAAGTGTCTATACCTTGTACACAAGGATGCTGGCAGTGCAGGATGGGGCTGGGGTGGGGGAGAAAACATGATCAACCATAGTTTCAGGGCCAGGTATGAATTCTCCCTGCACTGCCATGTCTGGCTCAGAATTGCAAGAGGTCTGAGAATCCTAAATTTGCCCCTGGATTTCCAGGCAGTTAAGCAGGTATATCTGTCAAAATAGTAGGTTCATTGGCAGTGTTTTTGCTTGTTTAATAATTTGGAAATACTTAGACAAATAGCATGTTGGCCTATAATTGTATCTCAGTCCTGGTCTCCTGAGTAGAGAGAAAGGCCTGCTCACACCTTTCTTTCCTTTTTTTCTTAGGCTGGAATACAGATGTTTTGCTGACCACTGCGCTCTGATCTTGTATGTCAAATACAGTATCCAAAGGGATGGGCGAGCAATCAGGTCAAAGGAACCAACTTCCTGAATGAGCCTGCATTCTAGGGCCACCTCAGCTCTGGAATGCTCATACCTAATTGTTCCCTGGAGAAATGCCAACTTCTCTCTTGTTTGAAACACTTCATTTTGGAGTCTTGTTTTTTCATCATCATGATCTGTATTCTAACCAACACAATGAGTTTCAGTCTCTTCTCCCCACTCTGCACACCACTGGTTCTATTAATAGAACACACTCATCTTAAGATGAATAGAATCCTAGTCAAGCACTCTTTCTACTAAGTATAAGATTCACTTTGTCTCTTACTAGGTACTCTGAAGCCAGGCTGCTTGAGTTTGTGTCTCAGTTGTTCTTTTACTTTCTATATATGACCTTGATAATGTTGGTCAACCTCTCTGTCCTGTTTCTCATCTGCAAAATGGAGATTAAAATAGTTTCTTCCTTTTCAGGTTATTGGGAGATTAGATGAGAATTGCAGCCTGTTCAGGCTGCTATAACAAAATACCATCAACTTGGTAGCTTTTAAACAGTAGAAATCTATTTCTCATAGATCTAGAGGCCGGAAGTCCAAGGCTGAGGCACCAGCAGATTCAGCATCTAGTAAAGGCTGGCATTCTGGATCATAAACGACAATCTTCTCACTGCATCTTCACATGGTGGAAGAACCGAGGGAGCTCTCTGAGGTCTCTTTCATAAGCGCAGTAATCCCATTCATGAGGGCTTTACCACCATTACCTAATTGCCTCCCAAGGATCCCACCTCTAAATGCTATTTCATTAGGCATTAAGAATAACATGAATTTTGGAGGAAACGAACATTCTGTCTATACATGCGCAGGACCAAGAACAATAACTGGCAAAAGTGGGTTCTCAATAAATTTCAAATTTTTTATTATTATTATTTGTTTCAACTAGCTTTCATTGTCCATTAGATTGTGCTACAGTAACAAACGGTTCCCAAATCTCAGTGACTTACAACAAAAAGCTTGTCTTCTTGCTCACCTTACATGGCAGCTATAGCTCTGTTTCAAATGTCTCCTTCCCGTGATCAGGCTGTCTGAGACACTGGTGTTCTTGTGGAAGAGGTAAAAAATAAATAAACGAACGAACAAATAAATAAAAGCCATAGCAGAACATGGTAATCGCTTTGAAGAGGCCTACAGAGCTTCTGCTCACATTTCATTGGACAAAGCAAGTCACATGGCCAATCTTGATCTCACTAGGGTAGAGAACCATAAGCCACTCACACAGAGGGGCAGTGAAAACTGGGAAATAATAATGTAATCGACCACATTCCCAATCTAGTGCCAAAGCTGTGGTGCGTAAGACCACGTTCTTTGACAGCTGTGATTTTGCTGGCTCAACACCATGCCTTCTTAACTTCCAAAGTGACAAATGGAAAGGGAGATGTTAACCCATTTGTGCCCCCGATTTTCCATGTCCCTGATTTTTCTACCCCTGTTTTAAGTGACCACAACAACATTTTGTATTTTTTCTTTCTTAATCCTTCCTTCTCCTACAACTATGGAGGTAGAAAAAATGGTTTTGGTGGCTTTTAGGTCCCAGGATCACAGAAAAACTTTGGGGGGTAGATTGTGTTATTGCTCTCCACTCTTTGCCTTTGTATAAAAGAAGTATACATCCTGCCTGTTGCCATGAATATTCAGTGTCTCTTATGAAAAAGGAATATAGAGCCCTGTCCTATTGACATAGGGCTTGACCATATAACTTGCTTTGTCCAATAAAATGGAAATAGGTATAACTTATGCCACATTTAAACAGAAGCCCTTTGCCATAAGAGTAGCATGTTGTAAACAGGGGTTCCTTCAGCCTGTATCCCAAAGAGAGTATCCCAGCAAAGTTACATCCAACAGAAGCAAAGCTTTGTTCCTGCAAACCACAGAGCATTGGGCATCATTTGTCACCATGGCAGAGAGGATCAATGTGCCTTTTGATTTAGCACCACCTGTCATGACACACCCACCTCAGTACTTTGAAAATGGGAGATACATAGCTCTATTTCTTGTACCTCCCTCCCTTGATGGGCATTAGGATTCTTCACAGGGAAAATGTTCCACAGAGCATGGGAGCTTAGTTCTGAGTGGCCAATTTTGCTTGCTGTGGAAATAGGCTCTTGTGAATAACACCAGCAGTAGTGTCTTCTTCTCTTCCCCTTCAGTATCAAACACTCATATTCAGTCGTTGATATCAAATTTGATTCTCCCTTGATTTCTTGACATACTATTTTTTTCTCTGTTTCCTGCTTGGAGAACTTCTTTCATGCTCTCCAGAAATGTTTGGTATCTCTAATGAACTAGAGCAAAGAAAGGCAGGTAAGAGGGCACCATAGTGACAAACAGGCAAGACCCTGCCCTCATAGAGCTTACATTCTAGTAGGGAAGACAGACAAGAAATGATAAACAAAAAAGTAATACAATGTCAGGTGGTGAGGAGCATTATGTAAGAAAAATAAGTCAAGTAAGGGGAATGAGAATGACAGGGAGTTTTACCTCAGCCTGGGTGGGCTAGAGCAACTGCATGTTAACACACTTTAGCATGGTACCATCTCTGTCCACACATGTAGATTAAACTATAGGATGTCACTCGTAAAAAATCCTGAGTGCTGACCATTGTCAGTATCTTTAGCACATACGATATCAGTCACACCTGAGAATATCCCCTGATATTATACTTGCTGCTTGGAGAACCCCAGTGCTGTCTTCTTTCTTAATTATTGACCAATGTGTTGGTGACTCACCTCAGGTTTGTGTTGCATTGTTTTAAAAAATTTCTTTTTGTGCCACAAATTTAGAAGGGAACTCAAGAGAGCAGTGAGGAAACAGGAAATAGAAGAAGAAAATATTTGTTTGGACTTGGCCAAAGAGCACCCAAAAAGAGCCTGGGCCGTTGCGCTTCACAACAGCCTTCCTTCACCCCTCAGGCAGGGGTTCATTTGCAACAGGGAAGCAGCCTGACAAGAAGCAAATAGGACTTATCTGTAATATTTCATTTATTTTAAAAAAAGACTAGGACCAAATCTGACCAAACTTAAAACTTACTAATTTTGCATGGTAGAAAGATGAATGTTTCTTATGTGGGTCTTTATTCCCTTCTATGTTCAAAATATATTTTCTAAAAAAATGTTGCTTAAGGAAAAAAAGAATAGAAGATTTAGGGGTCAAAACATTTGGTACCAGCCCTTGCATTACCATGTCTGTCTATGTGTCCCTGACCAAGTTATTGAGATAAGCCTTGGGATAATAAGGCCTGTCTTTTAGGATGTGGTGAATGTTAAATCAGAAAATGTAGGCAGAACATCCAGCATTGGACTGAGATTGGTATGTTCTTATTTCATGGTGGCCACTATGGCTACTTCTTGATTTCCTAAAATGTGTCTGTCTGCTACAGTTTTAAATATATATTCTCTCCGAAATTCCTGTTGAAACTTAATCCCCATTGTGGTGGTATATTAGTCTGTTCTTATACTGCTAATAAAGACATCCCTGAGGGTAATTTATATACATATAAAAAAGAAGGTTAATGGACTCACAGTTCCAGATGGCTTGGGCGGCCTCACAATTATGGCAGAAGACAACGGAAGAGTAAAGGTAAGTCTTATGTGGTGGCAGGCGAGAGAGCATGTGTGGGAAACTCCCCCTTATAAAACCATCAGATCTCATGAGACTTATTCACCATCATGAGAACAGCACAGGAAAGACGTGTCCCCATGATTCAATTACCTCCCACAGGGTCCTTCCCATGACATGTGGGAATTATGGGAGCTACAGCCAAAGATGAGATTTGGGTGGGGACACAGTCAAACCATATCAGGTGGTATTAAGAGACAGGGCCTTTGGGAATGAATTAAATGGCTTATAAAAGAGGCTTCAGAGAGAGTTTGCCCTCTCTTTCCCTTCTGTCCCTTCTGCCATGTGAGAACACAGCATTCCTTCCCTCCTGAGGATCCAGCCACAAGATGCCATCTTGGAAGCAGAGAGACAGGACCTGCACCAGCCAGCGCCTTGATATAGGACTTCCCAGACTCCAGGATGATGAGAAATGAATTTCTTTTGCTTATAAATTACCCAGTCTGTGGTATTTTGCTATAGCAGCATGAACAGATTAAAGCAGTGTCTATGGAACGATAATATTATAAGAAGTTCCCAAGTATTCTGAGGTCAAGAAAGTTTAGGAAACTCTATACATTACATTTTCTTCTTGAAGATTCAGAGTGAAATCAGGATATTAATAACACAGAGAATTTCTACAGCTAAGAAATCTGTCTTGCTTTTTCACTTATATCAGTTTCATTTTGAGCAGGAAACACAGGCCTACAGTACTGTTGCCTCAAAAGAAATGAAGCTACACTCGGGGTTCCTAAACTTTGAGAGAAAGGCTTTTGATTTCTTTTCCTCAAAAAACATGATGTAGAGGTTAGAAGGGCAGCTGCAAGTGACCATATTCTTCTCACCACTGGGACATGTGGCAACCTGTAGAGGGGGAGGGCTCAAAGCTGCACCTGATGTGGGGGCCAACCAACAAAGCCCTGCAGTCCACTGCTGGGTATTCATTAACTGGTTGGAAAGCTAACCCTGTTATCATTTACAATTAGAAAATTATGGGCTAGGCCAGGTGGCTCTCGCCTGTAATCCTAGCACTTTGGGTGGCCAAGGCAGGCGGATCACCTGAGGTCAGGAGTTCAAGACCAGTCTGGCCAATGTGGTGAAACCCCATCTCTACTAAAAATACAAAAATTAGTCAGGTGTAGTGTGCACCTGTAATTACAGCTATTCGTGAGGCTGAGGGAGGAGAATCGCTTGAACTCAGGGAGCCAAGATCATGCCACTGCGCTCTAGCCTGGGTGACAGAGCAAGACTCCACCTCAAAAAAAAAAAAAAAAAAAGAAAGAAAGAAAAAGGAAATTATGTAAAATTTTGATGATCTCACAAAACAAACAAGCAAACACATTTTTAATGACTAGGTATTGTTAGCCACTAATAATTACCCAATGAGCAAAAAGACAGCTTCACCCTAAAGTACATTGTGCCCTGTTTTGCAGGGAAGAGACTGTTAATAACAATCCCGCCACGAATTCTATTGGCAGATTGTCCCTCAGCATGAAAAGGCCAAATATAGACGAGTGTCATGCTTGAAACAAATGTTTAAGATCTGTTGAAGCACTTAAGCGTTTTACCACGAAGGCATATGTCCTGCCTGCGCTAAGCTACATATTTAGGAAGAGCTCAGCCAGAGACGCTGGGAAGTGGCAGGACAAAGTCTGCATTATTACTGGCAGTGTGTCCTGGGGTCCATCAGCTGGGTGTGACCACGGAGGATGCAGACAGACCTTTAAAATCGATGACAGCATGTCTCCAAAGAGGATGAGCGGCCAAGAGGAAAAGCAGCCCGCCCAGCAACGCAGGCCGGAGCCGAAAGCGATGCTGGCGATAACATCCCCTTCCTGGAGAACCGGACTTCTCTACCGTTAGGTTTCTTTTCCGTACATTCATGTTTTCTAAACCAGGCAGGATCGAAAGTGAGAAGAGGTGGAGGGGGTCTTCCTGGGTGAGCTGAAGGGGCCTTTTCAGGGACATGAATTTATTCATTCAGCTCTCCGAGGCTGGATTTCCGATCCTAAAACAGGGACAGTAATAGTACCTCTCTGATGGGGTTGTGGTGCAGATCAGATGAGAGTCTTGCCACAGACCGTGTCCTGTAGGAGGAGCTCTGTGAATGTTGCCTTAATTTAGACGGTGATAGTAGAGTGTTTACCTCCTTGGGCTCATGTCATATGCTGACCATATTTCGCTTCCTTCTCCTATGAGGGCCTGTGTCCCAGCAGGCGCTTGGCTGAACATGCTCATGGTAATTGAATCTAAGGTCTGGTGGTGCTGTGTAAAGAATAATTGATATGCAGAGACTCAAGGGAGCTTTGGGAATGGAACATCTGGTTTGGAAGGAAGCCTTGTAGGCCAACCCCCTGTAGGCCAGGGTAGGAGAAGAAAACAGGAAGTTTTATTCATCTTACTTTCTCGGTTTTTCAAGTTACAGTCTCCAGCTGTTTACATCAACGTTGTTTTTCCTAAAGAGGAGAGAGAGTATAAAGCACTGTAAGTCACAATCTTTCCATGAAGTAGCCCTTTGTGGGAAATCAGCGTTACTCTTTGAATTGGCTAGCTCATCCTTTATTTTTCTCTTCTTCAACCAAAGCAAATATCTTTTCCCTGACTTCTTTTCAGGCCTGAATAAATCGTAGAGAAGGACGAGAGAAAGCAGTTTCGGGAGAAAAAGGTGGGGAGGAGCAGGAAGGTGAGAGAAACAGGAGAAAAACCCAGGGGAAGAGGGAAGAAAAGAAAAGAATTCATACCCCAGAAACTTAAGATACCAACATGTTTCCAGGGTTGGAGGGTCTGCACATGGATCAGTATGAATTCACTGGGGCACCATAGATGGGGTCGTTGTCCTCAGAACTGAAGAACAACAGGAAACAAACCCACAAAACGAAGACTATTGTGTTTCTGGAAAATTAATGATATTCAACTTATTGACAAGTATCCCTGCAAACATTTAACATGATATGTCCTAATCTTCCGGTTGCCCTCATATCTCTGCCCTGTAGGATAGGGGTGAGCGAATAGTCTCTGGTGCTAGACTACAAGGGTTCAGACCCCAAATGGGCAGCTTGCCAGTCAGGTGACCTTAGGCAAACCACTTAGCTCTCTGAGCCACAGTAGACTCATTTGTAAATGGGGATTGAAGATGATGATGGTGGTGGTGGTGGTGATGATGATGGTGATACCTTACCTACAGCCTAGGCTATCGTGAGGATTAAGTGAGTTAACATATGAGAAGTGCCTAGGCAACAGGGTAAGTGCTATATGAATGTTAACCATGATTATTCTGGCCACTCCATTGAGATACTTGAATCCTACGTCACAAAGTGGCATGCCCTGTTTTCTCATAGCACTTACTGCATGCTTTGAACACTTCATATATAAGACACCATTTTATGTCCTAGGAGGCAGGTGAATTATGAATATGACCTATATTATAGATGAGAAAACGGAGGCACAAAGAGATTAAGTAACATATTTAATTTCCTATATCTCATAAATGACAGAGGTAGTTTAGCTGTAGAGGAGGGGTCAGCCAACTAGGGCCTGCCACCTGGCTTTGTAAATAAAGCTTTATTGAACCAAGGCTATTCACAGTCATTTATATATCATCTGGCTACTTTTGAATTAAAATGGCAAATTTGAAAATATTTGTTACCTGGTCTTTTTACCTTAAACCTTTGCCAACACCTGATCTATAGTCTAACTACACTTATAACTATTAAAGTAGAGTTTCCAGATTTGGTAAATTAAAATATGGGATGATCAGCTAGATATGAACTGCAGCTAAACAATAAATAGTTTTTTTTCAGTATAAGTGTATCCTATGTTCTGGTCCAGGTCTTTCCCACAAATCCCCCATCAGGGATGAGTCTTGTCCTCTGTGCATTAAGGTAACTGACCTCTCTGATCTACCTTTGAATACATGGTCAACATTTTTCAGAAACCAAGTTCCCTTTGTCTCTTCTGAATTGTGGTGAGTTAGAGCTGCAAGGGGCCTAAGATGGTCAATGACTTGCCCGGCATCTACTCAGGAGTTAGTGACGGAACTGGCCTGGAACTGTCTCTTTGTATAACAGGTGGCCTCGTTAAAGTTTTTAAGGTGTTGTAGTGGTGGGGACGTATGACATTTGTGGGAAAGACCTGGACCAGAAGTGTGGCTGAGCCTAGGAAAAATCATGACACAGAAAGTCATCTCTGTTAGGCACAGACAAAACCACACGATCTCACTTATAGGTGCATTGTAAAAAAGCTGAACTCATTGAAACAGAGAGCAAAATGGTGGTTACCAGAGGCTGGGGGTGGCGGTGGTTGGGGAGATGTAGCTGTTGGTCAAGGGATACAGAATTTGAGCTAGACAAGCGGAATGAGTTCTAGAGATTCATTGCACAGCATGGTGACTACAGCTAATAGCAATATATCATTTACTTGAAAATTGCTATGAGAGTAGATTTTAAGTGTTCTTGCCACAAATAAATAAGTATATAATGTAATACCTATGTCCATTAGTTTGATTTAGCCATTCCACAATCTATCTGATACGGTTTGGCTATATGACCTTGCCAAATCTCATGTTGAATTGTAATCCCCAGTGTTGGAGGTTGGGCCTGGTGGGAGATGTTTAGGTCATGGGGCTGGATCCCTCATGACTTGGTGCTGTCCTCATGATAGTGGGTGAGTTTTCCTGGGATCTCGTTTTTGTAAAGTATGGCACCTCCCCATCCCCCAACTCTATCTTGCATCTCCTCTGCCATGGGAGACGCTGGCTCCCCCTTTGCCTTCTGTCATGAGTAACAGCTTCCTGAGGCCTCCCAAGAAGCCAGGCAGATGCCAGCAGCATGCTTCTTGTACAGCCTGTGGAACGGAGGAGCAATTGAACCTCTTTTCTTATTAATTACTCAGTCTCAGGTATTTCTTTATAGCAATGTGAGAATTGCCTAATATAGTATCTCTGTTTCAAAACATTATGTTTTATACTATAAATATATACAATTTTTATCAATTTAAAAACGAATTTTAAAAAGGAGGGAAAGAAGAGAAAGTCATTTCTGTGACTTCCTGTCCACTGATCACCTCACCAGCCTCAGTTTCCCCCATCAGCAGACTTGATGCACATCTTCACAGCAGATGTTGCCTGAAACCTCTTAACCACTTCCTTTCAGCTGCTGTGAAACATAATAAAATCAGCAGGGCTCTTCCCAGGTGAACTGAGATTTCTATTCTCCTTCCTATGACCTGGAAAAAGTCTTGGAGATTGGAAAGAAGCAATTCAGAATTAGACCCATTTGTTGTCAGAGGTAATGAGAGCTACTCTGCAACTTGTCTGGGCTGGAAGAGAGACACACCTCCTGTCACCCAAGCCTTGCCCTCAGAGGGATGAATCTTGTCCTCTGTGCATTCAAGAGAATGAGTAGATCAGGGTCACATGCATCCTTCCTTGTCTCCTATTTCTAGCTCTGTATAACTTTGAAGCAATTACTTGCATCCATCAACATGCAGATATTCATGCCAGAGTTCAGTAGGTATTCTATTCTTGTATTCAGGTGAGCTGGTACTTTAAAGACTTATTCCCTTCATGTTCCTCTCTTCAGAGGACAGTTGGGGACACACACCCTGGGGCTGAAAGGCAGGGGCCTAACCTGTAGGTTAAATTACCAACCTACCTCCTATTTCCTAAGAATAAATTGATTCATGCTTCTTAGAGTTTCAGAATCTTGAGAAATGCATGCAAAATAAAAGTCAAGATCAATTGGTTTTAAAATAAAGGCACAAGTTATTTGATGCTCTTTCCATCAAGAAGTGGGTGGGGGGTTAGATCTACTCTTTAATATCTGTGTAAGGTTATGTCTGGTTTGACCTATAAAGTATGGTGGAAGAAATGCTATATGATTTTCAAGGGTAGATTAGTTATAGAAGGTCATGCAGCTTTTTAATCTCCAAATTGTTTGCTAGACTACCTACTTTTATAGCCATGCAACACCATGTGAGAAATCCAATGACCCTGAGATGCCGGAGAGACCACATGGAGATGCTCTGGCCAACAGTCAGCTGAGCCAGCCTTCCACTTAGTGGAAGGTACCAACACCCAAACTTTCATGTCACTTCAGGCTCTCTGAGTCTTCAGAGCTGAGACCTCAGATGTCATAGAGCAAAACATCCCCTATTGTATCTTGCCTAAATTCCCTTTCATCAAAACTATAAATATAACAAAATGGCTACTCTCTTATGCCACTAGATTGGAGTGGTTTATTATGCAGCAATAGATAAATTGAAACAATCATAAATTATTTATTGAGCAAGAAAGAGAGATAGCATTGTATTGTAAGCCTTTGGGGTCTATATTAAAAATTACATTTTAAGATCTTGAAACTATGAGGAAGAGTAGATAAACAGATGCATCACTGATTAAAATATAAAATAATTTTTACAACTCAAGATGGCCAATTATCTTCAAAGAGCTTTGCTCAAGTATGACACCACAACTTGGAACGGCTCCTTCGTGAAAAGGTAGCATCCTGGGGTTTGCAATCCCAAGGTTTATTTTCCAGGGGGATGTTTACTTCTACTTTTACCTCGCCCACAGGACCCAACTCCATATTATTCTTTTATTCCTCCCTCCTTGTATATAACCTTTCAGCAAAAGATCAAACTCTGGCCCTGTTTCCCCTGACACCAGTGAAAAGAAGAACAAGGGAAGAATTTGGATCTAAAGAAGTCCACAGAGACCCTATATAAATGGGAAATGTGCCATTTGCATTTGTTTATTTTACATATGGCTTCAAATTCTTTGAGATCCTCGAGGACTTCGGTTTGGCTGACTTTGGGGGCAAAAGTAAGTCTATGTAGTCCAGCATTTAGTTGGCTCTTAATCTATGATTTGCTCCAGTAGCATAGCAAAGACTTGCTTTGTATTGTAGACAAACACAAGTAGACATTCGGAAATTTAGCATCAGGGTGGATCCCAGAAAGTAGGTGAAAGTTAAAATAGGCAGAAAGTTGAAATGATAAACTATTAATCTTGATAGACATATAAGCTTACTAGAGAAGAAAGCACTTTACATATGAAACCACTGCATAGCAAGGGAGACTCAATACCTGAAGATTAAATTAAATCAAAGCATAATGGCTTCTAAAAACAGTAATAATGAGAAAGCTATTGGGTTGGTATATTAAATTATAGATATTTGACATAAACCTTATAACCAGAAGAGTTTTCAGTGTCTCTGTAGGCTCTTTCTCCTCTCAAACCATTTTGTGACTGTCGTTATATTAATCTTCCAGAAAGTTTATTTCCATCATAAAGTGTCAGAAAGTATTTTCTCCTACTGTCCTATTTTGGATTTGAAAAACTGAAAGCCAGAAAGGTGATTTAGCCAAGGCACACAACTGCTTCATGAACTGGAGCCCAGATCACCTAATTTCCATCTAAAACTACATGCTTTCTTAAGGCACATTGAAAGGCAGTAAAGAAGACGGAAGAGAGGTGGTGAGGAAGCAGGAGCCAAGAGACTTGGGTTATCACCCAGAGAAACAGAAAGAAACTCACAAAAACTGTGAAAGCTGTTCATTGGAAGTGAGTACAGGTGATTACAATGGAACTGCAATCACACTTGTAACTTTTTGTTTCAACAATCATGATAAAATTATTCATGATTGAAATAACCCACATAAAGCATCCTATGTGTGCACTTACACTCCATGGGCATCAGTTTCTGTGACCAAATGGATTTGCTTCTTGCAGAATAATTTGTGTCATCTATGTAATATTGATTTAAAAATCCTCACAGGAGTTAATGTACATCTAAATAGTTTATATATTTTGACTAAATAGTACAGAAACTAATCTCGCAGAGGTATGTTGATAGAAATAAAGGAAAAGATATAATTTGACTTCATAGCACTCATAATAGAAAAACCAGGGCTGAGCATGGTGGCTCACACTTGTAATCTCAGCGCTTTGGGAGGCCGAGGTGGGCAGATCACCTGGGGTCAGGAGCTCAAGACCAGCCTGGCCAACATGGCAAAATGCTATCTCTGCTAAAAGTACAAAAATTTGCCGGGTGTGATGGTGGGTGCCTGTAATCCCAGCTACAACGGAGGCTGAGGCAGGAGAACTGCTTGAACCTGGGAGGCAGAGATTGCAGCAAGATGAGATCACGCCACTGTGCTCCAGCCTGCGTGACAGAGCAAGCCTCCATCTCAAAATAAATAAATAAAAGAAAAACTAATCTCACAGAGGCATGTTGATAGGAATAGAAGAAATGATTTTAAAACACTTTTATTGAGCTCAAGATACCTATTTTTAGATTTTATCCAAAAATGTAAGTTTTGTCAAAACTTACATCAATTGAAATAGCATCATAGTAATTTACCTTGAGTTTTTTCAATGGTTGTCCTTAAATTGCAATGCTCAATATCAAAATCCATGCTTCAGATATGGGCTATTAAAATTAGAATATAAAATCAGTATCTTGAAGAGATATCTGCACCCTATATTCAATTGCAGCATTATTACAATGGCCAAAATATGGAAACAACCTAAGTGTCCATGAATGGGTGAATTGGTAAAGAAAATGTGACACACACACACACACACACACACACACACACACACAAAATGGATTATTATTCAGCCTTAAAAAAGAAGGAAATCTTGCCATTTGAGACCACATGGTTGAATCTAGAGGACATTATGCCAAATGAAATAAGCCAGGCACAGAAAGACAAATACTGTATGATCCCGCTTATGTATAGAATCTAAAGAAGTTGAACTCATATAAGAAGAGGGTAGAATGGCAGCTGCCAAGGAATGGGAGGAGGGGTGAAAATGGGAGATGATGGCCAAAGAGTGCAAAGGTTCAGTTATGTGGGATGAATCAGTTCTGGAGCTGTAATGCACAGCATGCTGATTATAGTTAATAATAATGTATTGAATACTTGACAATTACTTTAAAAAGTTGATCTTGAGTGTTCTAACCCCATACAAAAGATCATAACTTTGGGAAGAGATGAATAATTTAATTAGCTCAGTTGTGGTAATTATGTCACAATGTATATCATCACTTTGTACACCCTAAATATATACAATTTTTGTGTGTTAAGTCTACTTCAATAAAGCTGGAAAAAAAGAGGAGGAAAAAAATCCCTCTCAAAAACCTTCCTCAGTAACCAGATTGCACCCTTCCCCACATAAGTCCAACAGAATGAGAGCTCAGAATCCGAAATGAAATTGAGTTATGGAAAATGTGCAAAGTTTTCTTTCTTTTATGCTGGAGTTTGTGAAATGTGAATCATATCCATTAAGTATTTCATATATCAAAAAAGAGTCTCTTAATGGTGTCCTTAGAACCTTATAGACTCTCCCAAAGACAACTGTTTTATGTGATGTAATCGGTGAATACAACCTCTCTAAAATGTAGCATCTTCAAAGACAATCAGTTTAATAAAATGTCTTCCTTTAATTGATCCTCTTTCTTGTATATTTAATATAAAAAAGAAACATATGTTCCTGGAAGGATCTATTTTACAAGGCGTTAGATTGCGTCCACAGCCAGATGGAACAAGGCAAGCCGTAGAATGTGCAGCAGCCAGTATGACGGGACTTGCAACTCAGACAGTCATTGAGTACCTTCCTCAAGGTCTGGTTAAAGCCTACAGGAAGCCCCAGTGCCAAGGATTGCAAAAGAGAGAGAAATAACATACTGTTTTTCCATCATCTCTTTCGGTTACAACTGAATTCACTTAGCAAACAATGGAAAACTAAATAAAATGAGTTTTACCTTCTTTAATAGCTGACATTACTATTTTGATCTTTTCCCATACAGTCATAGAGCCCCTAGTGCCAGCAATAGATTCTATTCTGGTCAGTGACATTTTCTTGAAGGA
The DNA here is from genome assembly GCF_001604975.1 of Cebus imitator. Classification (NCBI taxonomy): domain Eukaryota; kingdom Metazoa; phylum Chordata; class Mammalia; order Primates; family Cebidae; genus Cebus; species Cebus imitator. The sequence goes on along the minus strand of NW_016107439.1, from coordinate 3,471,649 downwards.
CTCCCAAGTTTAATAAAACGGAGAAACATTTCTTGCAATTGACATAAAGCTTTGTGTCTGTAAGTCATAAAATCTGGAAGAAAACACCTTGAATATTTAGTCCAATGTTGCTGTTTTTCCCCAAGGTAGTTGATCAACAAACACACAAGGCTAGCAATAAAATCTAACGATGTTTCTAACAACAAGAAAAAAATTATTGCAGAATCTGCTGTAATAAGTAATTAATCTAAGGCAAATAATGACACTATGGGATTAGGAGGAGGAAAAATCCATTAAAATGCTCTTTGTGTACTTAAAGGAGTTTGCATATTCAAGTGAATTACTTGAATGCTGGAGGACATTTACCCTCAGTCTCTGTTTTATTATCCACTAGGAACCTGTGCACATACCTTGGCTAACCTCATCCTTGCTCCACCAAGATAAACATGCCAGAAAAGCACTGGGTTTGGCCAAGAATGAAGCATTCACTACGCCATCATGCATTTTTTCTTTGTCATGAGGGAGCACTCAGCTGGTTTTCCGAAGGCACACGAGCAAAATAGGATGATCTCTGCCTGGTTGGGGTGGCTCTTCCTACCTTCCGGTGGAGACAGCCCTGCCTCAGTGCACTTTCATAAGGGCAGCGTCTTTCCCCGATGGGGCCTGTGTGATTTATAACTCTGGAGAAAAGCCTACACTCCATCTAATTGGGTGGTCAACATTTGGACTCAATTTTGAAATTCATTTTCTGTTACTCTTTGTAAACCTAACAAAATAAACAAGTGTAGTTAATTTAGATGTCTCTGGGCAATTTTCATCCATATGTACCTTGTGGCTTAAATTAAAAAGCCATTAGACCAGAAGACTCTATTTTGCTGTCAGAAAACTGCTCTCTTAAAGGGTGTGTGTGTGTGTGTGTGTGTGTGTGTGCGTGTGATTCCAAGAAAGAAACATAATGAGTCATTGGATTGTAAGCTCCTTGAGGGCATAATCCTGTTTAAACAAAATATTTGCTTCGATAATTTTTATCTTTTTAATCAACAAATATTTATTATGTGCCCAGCACTATCAATCAGTGGATAAATGAATGTAGGAATAAATGAACAAATGAATGAATAGACCATCTGCTTCATGGCCTTGCCATATCTCTCCAACATTATATCTTCTTGTTTTTCATGCCCTGAGAAAATACAACAATTTACAAAAACCCCTTGCAGCCCACAGATCTTATACTTGGGAGTGAACAAGCAGTACCGTTGTTAGTATTAAAGAAAAAAAAATTTTTTTTAATGTAAAGTATGTGTACCTTCATGGTAATGAATAACTCACCTGAGTACCTTCTGGATTTACATACTGTATGGGTATTTAAAAATATCAGTTAACATGAAGCCTTTACTTTGGCTGAAGAAATGTTCTAAGTTTAAATATACAGTAATCCCTTCCTATCCACAGGGGATGCCTGAAACTATGAATGCTATCAAACCGTATATATACTATGCTTTTNTGTACAGTAGTTTCCCCTTATCTGCATTTCACAACCCCCAAGGATGGCTGAAACTACAGACAGTACAAAATCCTATATATACTATGTATTTTCATTTACATATACACCTATGATAAAGTTTAAGTTATAAATTAGTCACAGTAGGAGATTAACAACAAAAACTAAAAATAGGACAATTATAACAATATAGTATATTAAAAGTTATGTGAATGTGGTCTCTCTCTCAAAATACTTTATTAAACTGTACCAGTGGGTACCTGAAATCTTGGAGAGCAAAACTGCAGATAAGGGGGACTTATGTATCTTCTTACTTAATCCTCACAACAATCCTATGAGGTAGGTATCACTGCTACTTCATATCTAAGGAAACTGAGATACAGAGAGGTTGAGCAACTCCCATAAGGCTGCACAGCTATTCAGTGAGCCTGCCGGCCTCTTGGTATCTGCAGTCTGACCCTGACACCTGTGCTCTGAATCTTGCCATTCTCACTCCCATCTCCCCAGTCCATATACAGTAAAGAGGCTGGCAGGCTACAGTGGGCTCTATTTGCTTAGAGCAAATTTTTGTCTTCACACAATTCAATAAGGAAACAGAGGATTGTTGGAGCTACACTGAGCAGCAAACAAGAGCTTCAGGAGCCATCATTCATGTCAGAATTCCATTTACACAACATTGTGTGTGCACATGCATGCTTGCATAAACCGATGCAGAAAAGAATAGTTACCAAAATATGAATGTTTGTTATCTTAGACTGATGAAATTTCTGATGAATTGAATGTTTCCCCTTGCCTTTGCCTATGAATTTTTACAAAGAGCAATAAAGAATTGATACAATTAGAAGAAATATGTTAAATCATTTTTATTGTGAAACAGTGATGGCTCTGGAGCCAGCTTGGGTTTAAATCACTTGTATCTGAGCTTGGGCAAGTTTCTTATCCTCCCTACTTTGGGCTTCCTTATCTGCAAACTGAGGTTAATGAAAATGCCTGCTATCACCACCTGGAGAAGATGGCAACAAAAGGCGCACTGCCTTCATCGAGATCACACGTGGCTTCTGGAGACGCAAATAAAATTTTCACCTTGATGATCTGCCATCAGATTTCCTTTCTAACGAGGAAGACATGGCCACAGCTCAAACAGTGAGATGTGCTCCGGCTCCATTTAGATTGTCAAATCCTCTTTTCTGTTTTATATCAAGAGCTGAGAATAGCCCCAGGCAGCAGCATTCCAAACGGCTTCACCCTTGGCATTTCCAGCATGAGAATCAGTGTTTGAACAACATGCCGAAATGTTCAGTCTATTCTTCTTCGATCTGGCCAAAGAGGAAGCATTTTCACATAAGACAGGTATAGGAGCTCTTTCCTTTCATGCTGTCTCTATGCATATTGGCTTTTGAAAAGAGCACTGATTGACAGTGAAACCCACCCATGAAACAGAGAATGGAGAAAGCTGGGAAGACTGGTTTCCCTGCTGCTTGTGGGGTAGAGAACATTGATAGACCAAGTTGTGGCAGCTCAGAAGAGAAGAAAACGGGAGCCAATGGCCTGCGGAACAATAATAATGACGATTACACCTTGTTAACTTCCCTGGCTGCAGAAGACCTTTGCTATAATATATTTGAGGAATTCCCAGCCATACGTGGCCACATTCAATAAGAACCTGTATCCCTGGGACTCCCAGCCAGGGCAAAGCATGTGACAGGGACTCCTCTACTCAAGAGTCACTCAGCTGAGACTTATGTGACTATAAGAGGTCCATTGCCCAATGCACAGTAAGTCAATACACCGACACCTGGGGCTGCAGCAGAGAAAGTTTTCATTGTAAGGCTGCCAAATGAGGGGACGGGAAGAAACCTCAAAGCCGCCTTCCTGAGGAGTTTGAGGATAGCGACTTCAAGGGTTTTGGAATGGGCTGAGGTGTAGGGATCAGTGATTGGTCTTAGAATGCAGGGCAAAGTCATGGCATGGGGAGATGAAGAAACTGCATTCTTATGCTGATTTAGCTTGTCTATGGGGGTCTTCAAGCTGGTTGGCATCAGCTGTTCCACTGGAATTCAGGATCTGAAAAACATCTTAAGCAATGTTTAAAAAAAAAAAAAGCCTTGTGATTCCAATGTGTGAGCCTATCTACAGGAATGAGGGATACAAATAAATGGTCAGTGTCTACTGCTTTATGGCTTTCAGTTACAAGGAGGTGGGCCAGAGTGCACAGCCTGGTGAATGCTTAATTGTCATCTTACATCTGCCTAGAGCTCAGCGTGTAACTCTTGTTAACCCTGTGAGGGCCATTTCACTTCCAGTTAGGAGAAGGCTCCCTGGAGCTCCTGTTTTACTAGGGAGGGCAGCACTAAAGGTATCTGGCTTCCAGAAGTGCCAGAGAGTCACAATGTCAAGTTCCTGACAGGGCCGCGGTATTGGTAGGACAGTGGCCCCGGCGATTTTTCCAGTATTGGGCAGAGAACCAGCGACATTGTCCTTATGGAAGCATTCTAGCCCTGGTTTGTGCTTCCCTCCTGGAAGCCTAGCCTCAAGTCTCCCAATGTTCTTTACCAAAATCCTTTCCTGCTTAGTTAGTGGCAAGTTTCTTATGTATAACTAAGAACGCTAAAAATTACAAACCTACTGTAAAGGAACATTTTTAGCCTTCCAGAAGCCTGAGAGCCATGGCTGGGCAAAGTTCTTGCTAGCCAATCCTGCACATGGAGACGGAGCACAAGACTGCTCTGTGTATCCCTTTATCCCCATCCAGGACAACAATCATAAGGGGCCTCTCTACCACTCCCTACGCTCTGGGTCTCCAAAGCCCTCATTGTTATTAACATGAGAGGTTCCCCCTCCCCTGTATCAGTGGTTCTCAAATTCTGCTATATGACAATCAACTGGGGAGCTTTTAAAAACTTCTACTACCCAGGTCATACCCCATATAAATTAAACCAGAGTCACTGGGGTGGACTCCAGGCATCATTAATTTTTAAGCTCCCCAGGTGATCCCAATATGCAGCCAAGTCTCAGAACTAGTGGTCTAATCAGTGCTGTTCAAACTGTGCTCCTCAGACTAGCACCTCCAGAGAGCTTTGTTAGAAATGCAAACCTCAAGCCAGTGCGCTGACACTTGTAATTCTAGCACTTTGGGAGGCTGAGGCGGGTGAATCACTTGAGCTCAGGAGTTCAAGACCAGCCTGGTCAACGTGGTGAAACCCTCATTTCTACTAAAAATACAAAAATTTGCCAGGTATGGTGATGCATGCCTGTAATCCCAGATACTCAGGAGGCTGAGGCGGGAGAATTACTTGAACCTGAGAGGCGGAGGTTGCAATGAGCCAAGATGGCACCATTGCACTCCAGCCTGGGCAACAAGAGGAAACTCTGTCTCAAACAAACAAACAAAAAAACAGAAATGCAAATATCAGGCCCCGCCCCAGACCTACTGAATCAGAAACTGCAGGGAGAGTTCACTACCCCGCAAGCACCAACTGGGTTTTCATAACCGCCCTCCACATGATTCTGCTGCATGATCAAGTCTGAGAACCACTGGACTAAGTCACTCCCAGGTTGAAATTCAGGCATTTTTAGAATTTACCCTTTCTGGTCACTGCTTAAGAACACTTTTATTCTTGCAATTAATATGTCATGATGCAAATTTCTGCATAGAGAGAATTTTTCATGTGTCTCAGGGTGGATACAGACTGTAAACCAACTTTATCCGCCCCCCTGATGCAAGATCAGAGTGAATCCATTTTTTTAGAAAGGCCTAAAATATCTATTTCATGATGTTTATTTAATCAGACTATGTGACTTCATTTTGTAAGGTTGAACTGAAAACAAAAAAAGTTGGGATGGTTAGCATATAGAACCCTTAACCAGAGACTTGAATTATAGCAATGAAATACACAGACACACACTTGTGCCAGCATGCACACGCCCACACACGTGCACATACTCTTTCTCACACACGCACAATTCCGTAAAGTGTCCTTGGAAGTACTTGTGGATTTCAGGGAGAGGAAGAAATTGGTGGTTGTCCACAAGAGACCTAATATGCAATACTGTATTGCTTGGCACAAAAATCATACAGTCCCAGGTGAGGAAGGATTATCCTGTGACATTTTCTGTGTAAGAGAAGATTAGACAGAACTGTCTTCAAAGCCAGCTCCTGCTACCTACCAGCAGCAAAATAAGAATAATCATTTTGATCCTATAGTAACAAGTGCTATCAATAAATGGTTTTATGGTTGCTAACTTCACTATTGCTCTTCTCATCATCATGGCAGTGGCCACCTGTAGTTCTTCTAACTACAATCACCCTCTTGAGACTTGTAAGCACAGAGAAGAATGACCTCATCACATTGATTTTTCTATCCAGTTCTGATAAAGGGAAGCTTCAAGGAAGCCTGAAAGAGAGGAGAGGTCTGATAAATTTTAAGCACAACTGTCTCCTCCCCAGGCTCCAAAATAAAGTAGAGCATCTGGGCTTCAGGAAATCGTAGAAGAGAGTAATCGCTTTAAGAATGTTATGTCTCTTTTCTTTGTGATATGCTCATTTTTAAAAGTTACATGGTGAGTAGTAGCCAACATCCTAGTGGAAGCCTGAAGAGAGAGAAGAGGTCGAAAGGGCTTAGAAGTGGCGAAAGCAAATTGCAGGGATCTCAGAAGTGATGATTAATAATCACAACCAACACTAATTAACGAGGCACTTACAATTTGCCAGGCCCCCAAAGGACTCCACCTAGTTTATCCATATGTAATCATGAGCCCCACGTTTCAGATGGAAACCCAGCACAGAGTAACTAAATAAAGAAAGTGACTGTGGAGATTTGAACCTGAGTTTGCCTTGCCTGGAGTTACCACTCTTAACGTGCCAAGGAGTAAGAGGTGACCCCTATAATTAGAACCTCTGGAGTCCTACTTGCCTCTGCTATAAAAACACCATCATGTCCATGGCCATGTTTGGGGGCAGATATGATGGTATAGGGGCAGGCTCAACTTCAAATGGTAACACAGAAAAATTATTGCAGTATATTGTAATTAGTGTCACTCTGGGAATGTCTCAATGGGAGTGATAGCTAAGCTGAGACCTGAAGGAGTTACCGCTGTTCAAGAGGGGGCAGAAGGGAATTCCAGGCTGGGGAACAACCTCCATGGATGCCCGGAGGCCTGCAAGTATGGCCCTTTAGTAAGATGTAAGGGTTCAGTGTGGCTAAAATGCAGACCAAGGCTTTTGACTTTACTGTGGCAACAGAGGAGTCACTGAAGAATTTCAAATAAGGAAGGGTCTTGATCCAATTTGAGTTTTAGAAAGGTTGTTCTGGCTGCAGCCTGGAAAATGTATTGGGTTTGGTAGTTGCTGATCAGAGGTAGAGAGACCATGAAGAAGTATTGAGAACTTATGACATGCCTATCGTTGCTCTAGTGTTGCGCTCTGTGGTAAACTAGGCAGCTTGAAGCGTGCCCTCCTGGAACTCACATTCTAAGGGTGGAAGGAAAACAAGCAAGTTGCCATGAACACAGAGGCTATGGTAATCGTTCAGGTGAGAAGTGGAGGTCCTCCCTCCTGTGCTTCTCAGGCCAGTTACAGTAAAGGGAAGGATTAGATTCACCCCCACCCCCCATCGCCAGCTCATTCCAGACCCATATGTGATCCTAATGGGCATGATTAGTGCACCTTCACACAACATGGGACCCACCACGCAACTCTGACAACACATGAATTGGACTCTCTTTATTCTGGGAGACACGTTTATTCATTCTTTGTATAGACATTTGCAATAAAAGTTCCTAGAGCCCTACTCTCAATTGCTCTTTTTTGTTTGTTTTATTGGCGCTTTTTTCATTTTCTTAAGACAGTCTTGCTCTATCACCTAGGCTGGAGTTCAGTGGCACAATCTTGGCTCACTGCAACCTCTGCCTCCTGGTTCAAACAATTCTCCTGCCTCAGCCTCCCAAATAGCTGGGACTACAGGTGTGCACAACCACGCCCGGCTAATTTTTTGTACTTTTAGTAGAGACAGAGTTTCGCCACGTTGCCCAGGTGCCCAGGCTGGTTTCAAACTCCTGAGCTCAAGTGATCCGTCCACCTTGATCTCCTAAAATGCTAGGCTTACAGGCATTAGCCACCATGCCCAGCCTCGATTGATCTTAATCAGGGTGGACTGTGATGCTTTTCCCTGAGATAGAAGTGGATCTGGAGGAAGGCACAGCATTGGAGGTACTGATGAGATGGGCAGCTGGTGGAATACAAGAGCTGTCTGGGCAGGTGAGTATGTGGGCTTGAATTTTAATCCACGAACAGGTAGGAAGTGCAACACACATTGTCACTTCAGCTCCTTCAACTTAAGTATGATTCAGATTCACTGTCTCATGTCTTAGATCAACTCATGTAGATGATAAAGTCCATTGGAACTGACTCACCATGAAAAGAAAATACTATTGCTAACTGAATTACGTCGGGGCACCTACTGAGAATGTGGGAGGAACAGATCTTGAAGCTGCATGGTTACTGGGATACACAGCATGGTGAACCCGCTCTTGCTGGTAGGAAACAGCATTTTCCCGAAAGGCCTTGACTCTCCAGGGTGAGGTGCTTGGTCTGAAACCCTGAGCAGAAATCCTTGTTCCAGTAGCTGCAGTAGCCCAGGAAGCAGCAGCAGGTCCTGGCTTTTTTGTGTCAGGCAGTATGGAAAGTAGAAAAGTTCCTTTTTAAAGTTTCTTTTACTTGTTAAAGAATAAGTATGCGAATAACTTTGTTAAGCCCTATCCTATGTAGCTGTTAGATATGCCATGCTTACAGGCATGTAGTATATTCTATGTCCTTGTACTTTAACCAAGATACCTGTGCTAGACATGCTCACAGGCATGTCCCAGCTGTCCATTGCTTTTACCTGTTTTAAAAAGTTTTAAATTGTTAACCAATTGGGTTTTAGTTTAAATTGTGAGGTCGCCAATGGATATCAGACACAGCAGTAAGGACGACCCCAAATGTGTAAGGGATAAATTTGTGTGTTTTCCTTTGTTCATTGTACTCTCCTGGCATGATGGCTAGTGAGGGTACCCCTCCTGCAGTCCAGGAAGTAAAAATTGTGTTCCTGAAAGATTCTTTGTCTCAGTACTGATTTTTCTTTGTGGCACTGAGCATCCATTTCCAACAGGCAGCCTGCTGCAGGGAGGTTGTCTCAGTGGTCTTCCTTCTGCTCTTTTAGCCAAGTTCCTGGGTTCAGGGATTGGCTTCTAATGGCCTTTCACCCTGGAAAATGCCTTGGAGTAACCCACCACCCCAGAGAGGCTCTGAACTGAGGCACTTCAGAGGCCTGACTACTCCCCAAAGACCTTTTCTAACACTGATGGCTTCCAGGGAAAGGGGCACACAGCCTTTCACCTTGAATTGGGTGTGATTGTGAAGATGGATCCCCAGAGACTTGGCCCTCCCCACCTCCCACCATCATCTATCCTCCCTCCCCCACCTCATCCCTGGAGGCTCTCTGAGGGCCAGTCCAGGACACACCCTTGCTCTCTGGTGGAAAACCCATCAGAGGATCGCAAAGTGCCTCACTGTCATCCCAAATGCAGTGCCGAGTGTGGCGCTAGATGCAGTCCCAGACCCAGACATGCTAAGGAGATTGAAGGAAGATTGTGACCCATCACTAGGTTGTACCACCAGCAGTGAACTTTGAATGGATACTTTCACAGATCAAATCATCTGGGGAAGCACCATTATAGTATATTGTATTTGTGTGTTTAAAAAGACCAATTAAGCTGGGTGTGGTTGTGCATGCCTGTGGTTCCAGTTACTCAGGAGGCTGAGTTGGGAGGATGGCTTTAGTACAGTACGTGGAGGCTGCTGTGAGCTATGATCTACCATTGCATTCCAGACTGGGCAACAGTGCAAGACCCTGTCTCTTTAAAAATGTTAAAAATTTAAAAGACCAATCAGCTAAACGTTTTAAATATCACAATTGCCATTTCTTCATTTTTAAAAAAAAATCAAGAACCTCAAATAATGCAAGCTGTCTGGTGTTCTTTCATCATCTAGGACGCTTGTTTCTCCCTCACCCATCCATCTCTAGGAACTTGTCTGTTCGTTTCCTTAAACAGGAAAAAAAAACAGCGATAATTTGACCAGCAGAGGGCAGCAAGAGACAAAGAATGAAACAATCTATTTCGCTTCCCCAGCCCCCAACTTTGAAATCCTGGATTAGAATGGTTTAAATTGGAAAAAGGATGGCGGAGGAGTAGAGATGGAATCCAAACCACAGAATCCAAATTCATAAAGTTAAGTGGATACAGAACTTGCTGGAACAGGATTTAGATTTACGGAGGACATAGTCAGTCATTTTTTTTTTGTCTTGAGTTCTGTGAAAGAAGGCCGCCTGGCAGATTTTTAAAGAGAACCTGACTGTCTTTGGTGACGTCCGCGAACTCAGTAACATACATATTATTTGGGAAATGTCCCATAGATAAAGATGAAAGAAAGTGGTTCCCTTTGAATATTCACCCCACCGCGAACTGGAAATATGGGTCTCACAATGCTCCAGGAGTACCCGGGCAGCTGGGGTGTCTGGTATTCAGCCCTGGGCATCTCGGGACCCACCTGACCAGGTGAGGAGAAGTGGAAGATGCTGGGAAGAAAGGTAGGGTGGGGGTGGGTGGCTTTTAGTCCTGGACTGAATCTCTTACTTCCTAATCAATCTTTCACGTGTATTAAAATGTCAACCCTGATACAAAGAACCGTGTACCCTAAGGAAGACATTAAGGGGACACAGAAAAGAAAATTGTGGTCGTGGGAGGCTGCTCCATGGGAAATGGTTATTTGGGGTCCTAGATTGAAATGGTGGAATTGAAAGTCCCGGCAACCGTAATCTGCAAGACGCGCGAGCTTGTGCCTATTACAGGGACTCTGTATTAGTTTCCGAGGGCTGCTGTAACAAAAGTGCCACCAACAGGGTGGCATGTGACAACAGAAAATTATTCTCTCCCAGCTCTGGAGGCGAGAAGTCCAAAACCAATGTGATGGCAGGACTATGTTCCCCCGAAGTCCCTAGGGAGGAATTCTTCTGTATGAGTCTGTTTTCTCGTATAAAGAACTACCTGAGGGGACAGGGCCAAGATGGGCTACTAGAAACAACGGTGATCGGAAGTTCCCATCAAAAGGAACCACGGTAAGTGTGTGAATGCTTCACTGCAAACAGGGTACCCAGGTTCTCTCATCAGAACTGACAAGGAGGCTGGAGTGGTCCATGGAGAGGAAGGAAGAGCAGCTGAGAGCCTCGCGGGGCAGGGGAGCCCCCACACCACCCAGCCGAGGGAGGTGGTGAGTGTGCTGCTACGTGGCTGGAAATCAGGGTTTTTTCCATGGAACTGTGCAACTTATGGATCAGAAGATCCCACTTGTAAACTCACGCCACTGGGGCCTAGCATCCCAACCCCAGAGCCACGCAGATTCTCAGCAGCCTCTCAGCTGCAATCTGCTTAATTCTACCTAGCTCCCAGGCAGGCAGGAGGAGCAATCAGCACCGCAGCTGCGGCTACCTGCTGTCTAAGCCCTTTGAGCTCCTCGGAAGAGGGGTGGCAGCCAGCAGTGGGACCACAACTGCCTAACACGCTAAGCTCCCTGGGCAGGGAAAGGGCAGAATCCGTCTCTGTAGCTCCAGGCTGCACTTTTTCCCTGCTGGAGCCGGGGAGACTGGATGGCTTGGTCTCAAGACGTGTCCCTGACAGCCCAACATACTGGCTATGGCAGACTGCAGCCAGAGTGCTTCTTCAGGCCTGATCCTGACTCATCTTTCCTCACTAGGCAGGGCTTCCCTGCAGGAACTCCAGTAACTCCAGCCAGAGGCTCAGGGACAAAACCCAGATGTCCCTGGGCCTGAGTCCCTAGGAGGAGGGGTGACCGCAATGTCTACAGACCAGCAGACTTAACCTTTCCTTCTGGTAGTTCTGAGGGATCCAGGCAGCCCAGAGGAATGGGTTTCCCCTCAGTGAAGCACACCCCCTCCGCCAAGGGCAGTCAAAGGGCTTTGTTAAATGGGTCCTGTTCCCCATGCCACCCAACTGGGTGAGATTCTCCAACAGGGATGTCACACTTCCTATACAGGAGCGATCCTACTGTCATCAGGTCAGTGCCCCTCGAGGTCAGAGATGCTGGAAGAAGGAGCAGGCACCCATCTTTGCTGTTTTTCAGCCTCTTGAGTGACATCTCTAGTTGTGGAAGTGAACCAGATGAATAGGGCATGAATTGAACCCTCAACAAACTGCAGCAGCCCTACAGAAGAGGGACCTGACCATTGAAAGAAAAACAAACAGAAAGCAATACGGCATCAACAACAACAAAAAAGCCCCCACAGAAACCCCATCCAAGGATCAGCAGCCTCAAAGATCAAAACTAGACCAACTCATGAAGATGAGAAAGAATCAACAAAAAAAGCTAAAAACCCAAAAGGCCCGAGTGCCTCTTCTCCAAATGATTGCAATGTCTCTCCAGCAAGGGCACAGAACTGGGCAGAGGATGAGATAGATGGATTGACAGAAGTAGGCTTCAGAAGATGGGTGATAAAAAACTACACTGAGCTAAAGGAGCATGATCTAATCCAATGCAAAGAAACTAAGAACCTTAATAAAAAGTTAGAGGAATTGCTAACTACAATAACGAGTTTAGAGAGGAATATAAACAACCTGATGGAGCTGAAGAACACAGCATGAGAGCTTCGTGAAGCAATACAAATATCACCAGCCGAATCGACCAAGTAGAAGAAAGGGTATCAGAGTTCAGACACCACTTTGCTGAATGAAATAAGGCACACAGACAAGACTGGAGAAAAAAGAATGAAAAGGAATGAAAAAACTTCCAAGAAATATGGGACTTCATAAAAAGCCCAAATCTACAATTGACTGAAGTGCCTAAAAGAGACAGGGAGAATAGAAACAAGCTGGAAAACACACTTCGGGATATTATTCGGGGGAAATTCCTCAACCTAGCAAGACAGGCCAACATTCAAATGCAGGAAATACAGAGAACACCACTAAGACACTCCACGAGAAGATCAACCCCGAGAGGCATAATCGTCAGATTCTCCAAGGTCAAAATGAAGGAAAAAATGTCAAGGACAGCCAGAGAGAAAGGCCAGGTCACCTACAAAGGGAAGCCCATCAGACTAACAGAAGATTTCTCAGCAGAAACTCTACAAGCCAGAAGACACTGGGGGCCAATATTCAACATTCTTTAAAAAAAGAATTTTCAACTCAGAATTTTATATCTAGCCAAACTACACTTCATAAGTGAAGGAAAAATAAAATCCTTTCCAGACAGGCAAATACTGAGGAATTTTGTTACCACCAGGTCTGCCTTGCAAGAGTGCCTCAAAGAAGCACTAAATGTGGAAAGGAAAAACTGATACAAGCCACTGCAAAAACACACCAAAATATAAAAACTAATGACAGTATGAAGAAACCGCATCAATTAGAGTGCAAAATAACGAGATAACATCATAATGATGGAATCAAGTTGACACATAAAAATACTAACCTTAAACATAAATGGGCTAAACGCCTCAATTAAAAGACACAGACTGGCAAATTGGATAAAGAGTCAAGACCCATTGGTGTGCTGTGATGTGTCTCCCAAAGACACATATAGGCTCAAAATAAAGGGATGGAGGAAAATTTACCAAGCAAATGGAAAGCAAAAAAAAGTAGGGGTTGCAATCCTAGTCTCTGACAAATCAGACTTTAAAACAACAAAGTTCAAAAAAGACTAAGAAGGACATTACATAATGGTAAAAGGATCAATGCAACAAGAAGAGCTAATGATCCTAAATATATACACATACAATACAGAAGCACCCAGATATTTAAGGCAAATCTTAATGACTTACAAAGAGACTTAGACTACCACACGATTATACTGGGAGACATTAACACCCCACTGTCAATATTAGACATATGAACAAGATAGAAAATTAACAAGGGTAATCAGGACTTGAACTCAGCTCTGGATCAAGTGGACCTAATCAACATATACAGAACTCTACACCCCAAATCAAAAGAATATACGTTCTTCTCAGTGGCACACAGCACTTATTCTAAAACTGACCACATAGTTGGAAGTAAAACACTCCTCAGCAAATGCAAAAGTACTAAAATCATAACAGTCTCTCAGATTACAGTGCAATCAAATTAGAACTCAGGATTAAGAAACTCACTTGGCTGCAAGAGCAGAAGGAAGACCACTGAGACAACCACCCTGCAGCAGGCTGCCTGTTGGAAATAGATGCTCAGTGCCACAAGGAAAAATCAGCACTGAGACAAAGAATCTTTCAGCAACGCAATTTTTACTTCCTGGACTGCAGGAGGGGTACCCTCACTAGCCATCGTGCCACTAGAGTGCAATGAACAAAGGAAAACACGTGAATTTATCCGTTACCCAAATGCGTTGGCTAGAGTCAGACCTCACAATTTAAACTAAAACCTGATTGGCTAACAATGTTTTCTAAACAGATAAAAGCAATTGGAGAGCTGGGACATGCCTGTGAGCATGTCTAGCACAGGTGTCTTGGTTAAAGTACAAGGTCATGGAATGTATTACGTGCCTGTAAGCATGGCATGTCTAACAGCTACATAGGGTAGGGCTTAACAAAGTTATTAGCACGCTTTTCCCAGTCCACCACTGATGGGCACCTAGGTTAATTCCATGTCTTTGCTATTGTAAATGGTGTCATAATGAACATATGAGAGTACATGCATATCTTTGGTAGAATGATTTGTTTTCTTTTGGATATATACCCAATAATGAGATTGCTGGGTCAAATGGTAGTTCTATTTTAACTTCTTTGAAAAATTTCCAAACCACTTTCCACACAGGCTGAACTAGTTTGCATTGCCCCAAACAGTGTATAATTATTCCCCTTTCTTCTAAATCTTGCCAGCATCTGTTATGTTTTACTTCTCAATAATCGTCATTCTGACTGGTGTGAGATGGCTTCTCATTGCGGTTTTGATTTGCATTTCTCTAATGAGCATTTTTTTCCATTTTTGTTCATCAATTGTATGGCTTATTTTGAGAAGTATCTCTTCATGTCCTTTGCCCCTTTTTAAATTGGAATATTTGGCTTTTACTTGTGGATTTCAGTTCCTTGTAGCTTCTGGATATTAGACCTTTGTCAGACACATAGTTTGCAAATATTTTTCTCTCATTCTGTAGGCTGTCTGTTTACTCTGTTAGTAATTTGTTGTGCAGAAGCTCTTTAGTTTAATTAGGTCCCACTTGTTAATATTTGTTTTTGTTGCAATTGCTTTTGGGGACTTAGCCACAAATTATTTTCCAAAACTGATATCAAGAAGGGTATTTCCTAGGTTTTCTACTAGGATTTTTATCATTAGAAGTCTTACATTTAAATCTTTAATTCATCTTGAGTTAATTTTTGTATGGTAAGAGATAGGGGTCTAGTTTCATTCTGCATATGGCTACCCAGTTATACCAGAACCATTCATTGAATAAGCAGTCCTTTTCCCATTGCTTATTTTTGTCAATTTTGTCGAAGATCAGATGGTTGTAGGTATGCAGGTTTATTTCTGGGTGTTTTATTCCGTTCCATGGTCTGTGTGTTTTTGTGCCAGTACCATGCTGTTTTGATTACTATATCCCTGGAGTATACTTCGCAGTCAGGTAACATGATGTCTCCAGCTTTGTTCTTTTTGCTTAGGATTGCTTTTACTATTCAGGCTAGGGCTCTTTGTGGTTTCAAATGAATTTTAGAATAGATTTTTTTCTAATTCTGTGAAAAATGATATTAGTATTTTCATAGGGATAGCATTGAATCTGTACATTGCTTTGGCTGTATGGTCATTTTAACAATATTGATTCTTCCAATCCATGAGCATGGAATACTTTTTCATTTATTTGTGTCATCTCTATTCCTTTCAGCAGTGTTTTGTGGCTCTCTTTGTAGAGAACCATCTAACTCCTTGTAGAGAATTCATCTAACCTCTGTGGTAGATGAATTCCTAAGTATTTCATGTTTTGCGTGGCTACTGTAAATGTGGTGTGTTCTTGATTTGGTTCTCAGCTAGAACATTATTAGTGTATAGAAATGCGACTTATTTTTGTACATTGATTTTGTATTCTGAAACTTTATTGAATTCATATCAGTTCCAAGAGCCTTTTGGCAGAGTCCTTAGGTTTTTCTATGCATAGAATCATATTGTCAATAAAGAGAGATAGGTTGACTTCTTCTTTTCCTATTTGGATGCCTTTTATTTCATTCTCTTGCCTAGTTGCTCTGGCTAGGACTTCCTGAGGCAGGCTTTTTATAGGAATCTTAGTTTCAGTGACTCTCACTTTGAGGCTGGCTCAGGCATGATACTTAGCATGGTTTCACAGCATACTTTCTGCATGCAGTGACCACACAGGACTCAATGAGGTAGATAACTGCAAAAGTCATTTAATATTTGCCATTGGTACTCGTTCATTTATTAGCCAGAAGTCTTTATTTTATGTCTATTGGATAAATCTATTACTTCAAAAAGGATACTGAAAGGATGCTGATAATCTTTTTTTGTTTAATCAAGGAAAGCTTTTTTATACACCTAAGATTTTTGTAAGCCTGAATTTTCTTGAGTGAGTCAATGACAGTTCACGGGTAATATTTGCCTTCCACATCCGGATTGGCAGAACCCAACCAGACACAAATAAACATTCTAAGGAAGTGCCCTTCTTGTTCCACTTACTCAACAAAGCTACAAAAATATCTAAATGTAGCAGCCAGATCCTTTTGAAAATGGACCTCCATTGACATGTGCCTTCACCTGTAACTGTACAACCATATATATTGACTTTGTTAGGGCTGCCATAGTTTGATCCTTCATTGGGATTGGCATCAGATTATATAACTTCATTTATGCAATTATTCATTCATTCAACAAATATCCACGCATCAAGTGGTAGGACAGCCCCTAAAATGTCCCCCAAACATCTCTGCCTCCTCTGACTTATATATTCTCCTACACTTGAGTGTAGGCTGGTCCTACTGACTTGCTTTTGGCAAAAAATGTGCAGCTAAAGTGATGGCATGTCACTTACAAGATTGGTAGGTTATAAAAGACTAACTTCTGTCCTGCTGTCATTCTCTCTCTCTCTGTCTTTCTCTGTCTGTTCTTGCTTGCTTACTCTGATGCAGTAAGCAGTCACGTTGTGAGTTGCCCTATGGAAAGTCTCATGAGGGAAGAAACAGAATCCTACCAAACCTGTCAGTGAGCTCAGAAGCCTCTCCTACCCTGGCCTAGCCTTGAGTTCGCTGCAGACCAGGCTATCTTCATCCTGCTTGTGAGAGATCTTGAGTCAGAAGACCCAGCTAAACCATGTCCAGATCTCTCAGAGATAATACTTGTTGTTGTTTTATGCCACCATATTATGGGCTAATTTGTAACACAGAGATAGATAACTACACGCTTTGCTGCCACTGAAGATATAAATTGGGAGTGGAGGCAGAATGTGACGTTTTCTTAAGACGTGCAAACAATATCCACAGGAAGTGGCAAATGGCCTCACTGTACCTCTGTTCTAAATGTGGTGATAACATAAGAAAAGATGTTAAATACATAGGACTTATAAATGCATAGGACTTATAAAACTGACCGAACTTTAAGGTGATTTGGAATGACTTTTAATTACATGAGATATTTCTGACTGCTTGGAAATGGTTCATTATGGACTAGAGAATATGCATGTATCTCAAAATAAAAGATGTTTGGAGCTTGGAATAGGAATTATTTCAGGATATGACATCTGCCTCTGCAAAACTTATCTTTATGGATGGAACCACCATTTTAAACATTTAGGAAATGAGGTAATACGGTCATCTCATCCATTCCATTTCTGCTTTCTTCATTTTCAACCGGTATTGTATTGTTTGCTCTTTAGTAGCTGCAAAACATGGACTATAAATAAAGTATACAAAAATATTTATGTCAATAAAAATAGAAAGACTTTGAGGGAAACTTAAAAGAAAGGACCTTGTTAAAACTTTGGGCCAGCCTGCCCCAACTCCTTTCTTTTTTTTTTTCTCGCTGTGCAACCCACTTCAGCGCCAGCAGCCTACAGGCACAGAGGCCGGGCAGTAGTTTGGGGACAGACACAGTTTGCTCTGGCATGGGGTACTATGACAGGCCCAGGGGGACGGGCCTCCCAACGCCTATGACATCAAAACACATGCATGAACTTTAAAATCAGTTAGAAACTCCCTGCATTTCTAAGGCTAGGCACAGTGGTTCACGCTTGTAATCCCCAGCAGTTTAGGAAGCCAAGGTGGATGGATCACTGGAGCTCAGGAACTCAAGACAGAGATGGTGAGATCCCATCTCTGTCTCCTTTCTCTCTCTCTCTCTCTCTCTCTATATATATATATATATATATAAAATATATGTTATATACAACATATATATTTCTATATATAATATGTTGTATATAACATATATAGGGAGATATATATTATATATATTATACATTTATATAGAGATATGATACATTGTATATATAATATATATAAATCCCTGCATTTCTACTCTATCAATACCTATATTCCCAAATTTAATTCCAGAAAATTAGCTGGATACCTAAATAAAACGAAGATGGGCAGCTGGAGATAAGAGTCTAGGGCTCAGGAGAAGGGTTCAGGCTGGATGAGATCTCCAAGGGAGTGGTAGAGATAAAGAAGAAAGGGCCCCAAGGCTGTAGACTGATAATCTCCAGTGTTAGGAGGGCGAGAAGAAAAGGAGCAACTCTCAAAGAAAACTGAGAAAGGCTGGCTCAGTCGGACCCAAAGCAGGGTTCACTGGGAGGGGAAGAATATTCCTACTGACTCCTAAAGACTGTGTCCTTGGTTCTTCCTATCCTCCCACTCTTACTTATCTCATTTAGCCCTATGACCATTAAACATGCATCCCCATGAACATTACTCCAAACTCTGTCTCTATTCCTACCTTCTAGACAGCTCTACCTGGCTATCTATACCCCGGTGGTGTCTCAGAACGTGTCCTAAATCAAACTAATCATCTTAAATCTCCACACAGATGCCATCTGCTCCTAGGAGACTTCCCTTGAGCAATTTTGATGCAACTTTCTCCTAAGAGGCTTCCCTTGAAAAATTTATCTGTAAAAGCCTTCTATCCTTCCCCCCATATATTCTCTATCTCTTTAGGTTGTTTTATTTTTGGTAATAGTATCTCCTAATACTCAACATTATATTATAAATGTATGTCTTTGTTAATTCACTCTCTTGCTCTAGAATAGATGCCCTGTGAGGACAAGGATTTAGATTCTTTGATTCCTTGATGTATCCTCAGCTCCTAAAATGGTCTCTAGCCAAAGTAAGGACTCAATAGATATTTCCTGATTCAGATATTTTGAAGCTTCTTCTTATCAGATTTTAAAAATTAAATTTGTAATTTTGGAGCCCACATAACAAAACCAAAAAGAGACAAATGGAATTGCATCAAACTAAAAAGCTTCTGCATAGTAAAGAAAATAGCCAACAGAGTAAAAAGACAAACTATGAAATGAGAGAAAGTATCTGCAAATTATACACTTGAAAAGGGGTTAATATCCAAAATATATAAAAACTCAAACAACTCAATCGCAAGAAGACAAATAACCCAATTAAAATTTAAAAATGGGCAAAGGAGATGAATAGACATTTCTCAAAAGATGACATACAAATGGCCAACAGGTATATGAAAAAGTACTCAACATCACTAATTGGGGAAATAAAAATTAAAACCACAGTGAAATATCAACTCATACCAGTTGGAAGGGCTATTATAAAAAAGGCATAAAATAATATTGGAAAGGATATGGAGAAAATGAACCCTTGTATAATGTTGGCAATAATATAAATTAGTATAGTCATTACAGAAAACAGTATGGAGGTTCCTCAAAATTTTAAAAACAGACCTAACATATGATTCATCAACCCCACTTCCGGATGTATTACCAAAGGAAGTGAAATCAGTGTGTCCAAGAGATTCCTGCACCCCACGTTCATTGCAGCACTATTTACGACAGCCACAAATAGAATTAACCTAATGTTCACGGATGGATGGATGAATAATTTTTTAAAAATACTATTCAGCCTTCCATTGGCATTCAGATTTCCTTGTCATTTTTTACAACGTGGATAAACCTGGAGGACACTAGCTAAGTGAAATAAGCCAGGCACAGAAAGACAAATATTGCATGATTTCACTTATATGTGGAATCTTAAAAAGTCAAACTCATAGAAGCAGAGAGTAGAATAGTGGATGCCAGGGGATGGGAAATGGCAGGAGGGAAG
The DNA here is from genome assembly GCF_001604975.1 of Cebus imitator. Lineage (NCBI taxonomy): Eukaryota > Metazoa > Chordata > Mammalia > Primates > Cebidae > Cebus > Cebus imitator. The sequence continues at coordinate 3,451,852 of NW_016107439.1, read as the reverse complement.
AAGACGGAGAGATAGTGGTCAAAGGGTACAAAGGTCAGTTAGGGTCAATAAGTAATTCTGGAAATCTAACACACAACATGGTGACTATAGTCAATAATGTAGTTGAAAATTGCTAAAAGAGTAAATCTTGAATATACTCACCATGAGGTATGACAGGTACATGAGGTGATAGATATGTTAATTAGCTTGATTTAACCATTTCACAATGCATATGTTTATCAAAACATCACATTGAACCCCATAAATATATAGTTTCTCATCAATTATACCTTAATAAAGCTGAAGAATAATGAATAGACTTATTATTTTGAGATAATTTTACTTCCTGTGTGGTTGTAAAAATTTAACACAGAGGATCCCAATGTGCCCATTACAGTTTCTCCCAGTGATAACATCTTGTACAATATTACAGCCAGGGTGCCGACATTGATGCGGTCAAGGTTCAGAACATGTCCATCACCATAAAGATCCCCCATGTTGCCCTTTTATAACCATATCCACTTTCACTTGCCCACACTCCCTTCTTTACCCCTGCAACAACTGATCTGTTCCGTATTTCTATGGTTCTGTTATTTCAAGAATATTATATACATGGAATCATATAATATGTAATCTTTTGGCATTTGAACTTCTCACTTAGATTCATCTAGGTTGTTTCATGTATCAACAGTTTCTTCCTTTTATTATTAAGTAGTAGTATATGCTATGAATGCATCACCGTCCACTCAACCATTCAGCCACTGAAGGACAGGTCCTCCAGGTTCAACCACGTGGTTGCAAATGACAGGATTTCCTTTTTTAAGGCTGAATAACAATTTAAAAAAAATTTATTCATCCATCCATCCATGAACATTAGGTTAATTCCATTTGTGACTATTGTAAATAGTGCTGCAGTGAACATGGGAATGCAGGTATCTCTTGAAAATACTGATGTCATGTGTAAGTTGTGTTCCAGTCTTGGGCTATTTCAAATAAAGGTGCTATAAATATTTGTGTACAGGTGCCTCTGTAAATGTAAGTCTTCATTTCTCTTGGATAAAATGTTCAAAAGTACAACTACTTGGTTGAATAGTAATTCTGTGTTTAATTCTTTTTGGAAACTCAAATTGTTTTCCAGGGTGGCATACCATTTTACATTCCTACCACCAATGTATGGATGTTCCATTTTCTCTGCATCTTCTCTAGCATGTTATGTTTTCACTATTTTTAATTTTAGTTATTCTGATAAGTGTGTGGTGATAGCTCATTGTGGGGTTTTTGTTGTTTGCTTGTTTGTTTTTGAGACTGAGCTCGTTGTCCAGGCTGGAGTGCAATGGCGCTATCTCGGCTCACCGAAACCTCCATCTCTGGGATTCCAGCAATTCTCCTGCCTCAGACTCCTGAGTAGATGGGATTACAGACATGCACCACAATGCCTAGCGATTTTTTGTATCTTTAATAGAGACGAGGTTTTGCCATGTTGGTCTGGCTGGTCTCAAACACCCGACCTCAGGTGATCTGCCTGCCTCGGCCTGCCAAAGTGTTGGCATTACAGTTGTGAGCCTCTGCGCCCGGCCCCCACTGTGGTTTTAACTCACATTTTTCTGAAAGCTAAGTTGTTTACCATCTTTCCATGTGTTTATTTTCTGTATATCCACTTGGAAGAAATATTTATGTCTTTTGTTTGTTTTCTAATTAATATTTTTAACTGTTGAATTATCAGAGTTCCTTGTATATTCTAAATACTAATCTTTTGCCGAATATGTGGTTTGGAAAAAATTTTAGCTCATCTCTTCTTCTTGATAGGGTCTTCGACAGAGCAAAAGTTTTTATTGATAAAGTCCAAATCAATTCTCCTTCTATGAGTTATGCTTTTGGTGTCACAGATAACTCCATGTAGCTCTAGATCCTGGAGTTTTTCTCCTGTATTCTTTTTTTTTCTATAATTTTTATAGTTTTACATTTAAGCCCACGATCCATTTGGAGTTAATTTTTGTACAAGGTGTGAGACTTAGGTCAAGATTCACTTTTTTGCTTATGGATGTCCAATTGCTCTAGCACCATTTACTGGGAAAGCTGTCTTTCCTGCATTGAATTTCTTTTAGACCGTTGTAAAAATCAACCAAGTATTTTTTCTGTGGTGAGGGGGTCTATTTCTGGTTCTCTATTCCAAGCTTCCCCACCCCACAGCCCATTAGGAACCCAGCAGCACAGCAGGAGGTAAGCAGCAGGCCAGAGAGTGAAGCTTCATGGGTATTTACAGTCACTCCCCATTCCTTGCCTTCCACCTGAGCTCCACCTCCGGTCAGCCAAGGCATTAGATTCTCAAAGGAGCGCAAGCCCTATTGTGAACTGTGTATGTGAGGGATCTAGGTTGCACGATCCTTATGAGAATACAATGACTGATGGTCTGTCACTGTCTCCCATCACCCTCAGAAAGGACCATCTAGCTGCAGGAAAACAAGCTCAGGTCTCCCACTGATTCTATATTACAATGAGCTGAATAATTACTTCATTATCTATAACAATGTAATAATAATAGAAATAAAGTGCACAATAAATGTAATGTGCTTGAATTATTCCAAACCATGCCCTACCTCACCCCCATGGTCTGTGGAAAGATTCCCTTCCACACAACTGGTCCCTGGTGCCAAAAAGTTTGGGGACCACTGCTCTATTCTGTTCCCGTCATCTGTGTGTCTATCCCTCCACAATACCACACAGCCTTGATTATAGTAGCTACATAATAAGTCTTGAAATCAAGTGTGGCCATGATACCTCCTCCCATTGTGCTCTTATTTTTAAAAAATGGTTTTAACTGTTCTATTTCTTTTGCCTTTCCACATGAATTTTAGAATAATGTCTATATCTATTAAAAATCTTGCTGGTATTTTGATAGGAATTGCATTAAATCTGTATATCAATTTGGGGAGAACTGACGTCTTTGCAATGTTGAGTGTTACAGCCCACGAACATGCCACAACTCTTGTTTATTTAGATCTTCTTAGATTTCTTTCAGAGTTCTGCAGTTTTCAGCATACAAGCCCTGTATACATTTTGTTAGATTTACACTTAAAATTTCCTCTGTCTTTTTCTTTGATTTTAAATGGTATTACATTTTTAATTTTGATGTTCTTTAATATGTTTTGCGTATTTATCTTAATTTTGCGACACTGATTAATTCACCTATTGTTTCTGGAGTCTTTTTTTCTCCAGTGTCTTGGCATTTTTTTATGTAGACAGACATATCATTTGCAAATAAGAACAGTTTTATTCCTCCCTGTATTCTGTCTCTTATTTCCTTTCCTTGCTTTATTGCACTGGCTACAACTTCCAACATTATGTCGAATTAGAGTGGTAAGAGTGGACTTCCTTTATTAAAGATGTTTTGCATCTATATATCAGTGAGAACCATTGATCTCTAGTTTTCTTTTTGAGTACACTATTTTTCTTCTTTGGGTATCAAAATAATAGTGGCTTCATAAAATGAATTGGGAAGTAGTCCTTCCTCTTGTATTATGTGGAGAGATTGTATAAAATTGGTGTTAATTTTTCTTTATCTTTTTTAATTGTACTTTAGGTTCTGGGGTACACATGCAGATCATGCAGGGTTATTGCATAGGTACATATATGGAAAGGTGGTTTGCTGCCTCCATACCTCATCACCTATATCTGGCATTTCTCTCCATGTTATCCCTCCCCATTTCCTCACCCCCTACTGTTCCTCCCTTAGACTCCCCGCAACAGACCCCAGTGTGTGATGCTCCCCTCCCTCTGCTCATGTGTTCTCATTTTTCAACACTCATCTTGGAGTAAGAACATGTGGTATTTGGTTTTCTGTTCTTGTGTCATTTTGCTTAGAATGATGGTTTCCAGATTCATCCACGTCCCTACAAAGAACATGAACTCATCCTTTTTTATGTCTGCATAGTATTCCACAGTGTATGTGTGCCACATTTTCTTTGAATTGGTGTTACTTTTTCTTTAAAGTTTGGTAGAATTCTCCAGTAAAACAAACTGGGCCTAGAGATTTTGTTTATAATTTATTTATTATTATTTTTAGATGGGGTCTCGCTCTGTCACCAGGCTGGAGTGCAGTGGCATGATCTTGGCTCACTGCAACTTCCCCTTCCAGGGTTAAAGCGATTCTCCTGCCTCAGCCTCCCAAGTAACTGGAACTACAGGTACATGTCACCAGGCCCAGTAAATTTTTGTATTTTTAGTAGAGTTGGGGTTTCACCATGTTGGCCAGGTTGGTCTCCATCTCTGGACCTCATGATCTGCTTGCCTCAGCCTCCAGAAGTGCTGGACTTACAGGCATGAGCCGCCACTCCTGGCTGAGCCTAGAGATTTCTTTGGGGAAAATTTTAAATTACAAATTCAATTTCCTTATTAGTTATAGAGCTGTTCAAATCATCAATTTCATATTGGATGACTTATAGTAGTTGGTGTTTTTTGAGGAATTAGTCCATATCATCTAAATTTACCAGGTTATATCAACATAATGTCAAATCTGCCACCAACAAACATCAAGTTTATGTTTGTAGAGATGTTCAGAGGATTCTCTTATCCTTTCCATGTCTGCAAGGTCTTCAGTGATCCTTTGTTTTATTCCTGATGTTGGTAATTTGTAACTTCTCTCTTTCTTTGTCAGTCTTGCTAGAGGTTTGTAAGTGTGATTCATCTTTGCTAAGGCTCAGCACTTCCTTTTATTTTTTTTTTCTGTTTTCAATTTCATCAATTTCTGCTCTTCTTTTTATTATTTCTTTCCCTCTGCTTGCTTTGGGTTTAATTTTCTCTTCTTTTCCTAGGTTCTTGAGATAATAGCTTATATTATTTGAGACTTTTGTTCTTTTCTAATATATGCATTTAGTGCTATAAGTTTTCCATTCAGCATGGCTTAACTGTGTCCTACAAATTTTAGTGTGTTTTGCTTCAATTTCCATTCCATTCAATATATTTTATTTCCCTTGAGACTTCATTTTTGATCCACAAATTGTTTAGAAATGTGTTGTTTCTAAGTGTTTGGAGATATTTTGTTGTCTTTTCTAGGTGATTATTTTGTGGTTATAAAACACACTCTGTATAATTGAAATTTGTTAAAATTTTTTGAGGTTTGTTTTATGGCCCAGGATATGGTTGATCTTGGTATATGTCCCACGAGCACTTTAAAAGAAGAGGCATTCTGCTAAAGGTAGGTTAGGTATGTTTTATAAATAGTCATTGGATGTTGTTAGCTGATGGTGGTGTAGAGCTCTTCAATATTCTTGCTAATTTTATGTCTAGTTGTTATGTAAATTGTTGAGTGTTGAAGTCACCAACTATAATTGTGGACTTACCTATTTCTCCTTTCTGTTCACGGGTTTTGTATTTCATGTGTACATATTTAGGCTATGAGTTCTGTGTGGATTGGCCCTTTTGTCATTATACAATGTTCCTTTATGTCTCCAATAATTTTCTTTTCTCCGAAGTCTACTTCAGAGATGTCAAAATAGCCACACCTGCTTTCCTTTAGTGTGTACATGATATAACTGTTCCCGTCTTCATGCTTTCCACTGGCCTATCGTATTATATTTAAAGTGAGTTTCTTTTAGCTTCTTGGCATATATTGATACTCCTTGACTTGTTATGTCCTGATAAACCCATGATAAGTTGAAAATATTCTAGGTCAAAAATACATTTAATATACCAAACTACCGAACATCATAGCTTAGCCCAGCCTACATTAAACATACTCAGAACACTTACATTTGCCTACATTTGGGCAAAATCATCTAACATGAAGTCTATTTATTATAAAGTGTTCAATAGGTCCTGAAACCAGAAAGTGAAAAACAGAATGATTGTATAGGTACTCAAAGTATGGTTTCCACTGAATTCCTATTATTTCACACCATTGTAAAGTCAAAAAATTATAAGTCAAACCATTTTAATAGATTTCCAATAGGAATTCCCCTGAATTCCTATTACTTCGCACCACTGTAAAGTCAAACCATTATAAGTCTAACAACTTTAAGTTGGAACCATCTGTAATCTGTAGCTGAGTCTTTTTATTTAATCCATTCCACAGATCTCTCTTTTATTTGGTCTATTAGAACCATTTACATTTAATGTAATTAATGTTTATGCATAAGTATGCCATTTTAACTTGCGTTTTGTTTGATGTCTATTGATCTTTTTTTAAATTTTACTTTAAGTTCTGGGATACATGTACTGAACATGCAGGTATGTAACACAGGTATCTGTGTGCCATGGTGGTTTGCTGCACCTATCAACCTGTCATCTAGGTTTTAAGCCCTGCATGTATCAGGTATTTGTGATGTCTATTTTTCTTTCTAGTTTTTTTTTTTTTTTTTTTTGAGGCAGAGTCCCGCTCAGTCACCCAGGCTAGAGTGCAGTGGCACAATTTTAGCTCATTGCACCCTCCACCTCCCGGGCTCAGAAGACACTCTGCAGGTGTTGTTATTTTACTGGTTGGAATGAAGTATAGAAATTTACTTCTCTTTATATTCCTTTATCCTTCCTCATTTATGGTATAATTATCATAACCATTTCCTCCATATACATTCAAAACCACAGTAGACAGTTTTATCCTTTTTGCTTCCACCACCAACTGTATTTCAGAAAACTCAAGAGAGGAAGGAAAGTCTATTGCATGTATCTGCATTTTTCTTACTGTGTGAGATAGGGAAGGCCAAATTGTTTTTTGTCCTCTCACACATTACACACGTCTAGTTACCAAAAGGTGTGGGAATTTCTCCCCACCACCAAGCAGTTCTCCAGAAGATGCCGGCTGGGTGTCCTAAAATGCAATTCAATTCTGACACTATCTACCTGGAGATGGCATCCGATCCCAAAGGTGAAGGGCTCAGTCCCATAAGGTGCTTCCTCCCACTCCAGGTGCCAATTGCAAGTCCCAGGTCGTAAGCTGTACTTCTGACCAACTGGCTATAAGTTGGGGGCTCTCATGATCCCCACTTAAATACAATTAATTCGCTAAAGTGGCTCACAGAACTTAGGTTTCCCTAATAATAATAATAATACATGTAAGTTTTATGTTTATTACAAAGGATATTTTAAAGAATACAAAAAAATAGCCAGATGAAGAGACACATAGGGCAAGGTTTAAAAGGGTTCTGAGTGCAGGAGATTCTGTCCCCATGGAATTGGAGTGCCCCACCCTGCCAGTATATGGATGTATTCTTGTTCACCAACCTAGAAGTTCTCTGAAGCCCGTCCTTTTGTATTTTCATGGAGACTTCATTACACAGATATGATAGATTACCTCACTGGCCTTTGGTTACCAAGTCAACCTTCAGCCCCTCCTCTCCCTTTCCAGGAGGTGGTGGGTGGTGCTAAAAGTTCCAGCCCTCCAATCCCATGACTGGTTTTCCTAGCAGTGAGTCCCACATTTCGTGTTACCTGCAGGCTTTCCAAAAATCACCTTGTTAATATCAACTCAGGTGTGGTTGAAAGGAGTTTGTTATGAATAACAAAAAATACATATTTTACCTGCATGGGAGTTGTTCAAGAACCAGTGACAAAGGCCAAATATTTTAACAAAATTGCTTCAGTTACTGAGGATATTACAAATGTTTTAGGAGCTGTGAGCCAGGAACCGTAGATAAAAACCAAAATATATACAGTAGTCCCCTCATCCGCAGTTTCACTTTCCAAGGTTTCAGTTACCAGTGGTCAACTGTAGTCTGAAAATATTACATACAATAAGATATTTAGAGAGAGAGAGAGACCACATTCATATGACTTGTGTACAGCATATTGCTATAATTGTTTTATTTTATTAGTAGTTATTGTTACTCTCTTACTATGCCTAATTTATAACTTAAACTTTGTCATATGTATTTATTAAATGCTTTCTTTAAAAATATTTTTAGATTTGTTATGTATTTTTTATAGAGAGGAGGTCTCTGTATGTTGACCAGGCTGGTCTCAAACTCCTGGGTTCATGTGATCCTCCTGCCTCAGCCTCCTGAAGTTCTAGGATTACAGGTGTGAGCCACTGCACCCAGTCTGTATGTGCATATATTGCAAAAAACACTATATATAGTTCAGTACTGTCCACAGTCTTAGGCCTCCACTGAGGGTCTTTGAGGGTATAACCTGAAGATAAGGGGATACTCTCAAAGTATGCCTTAATGTATCACAATATCATGCTTACGCGTTTTTTCTTCCTTCTTGATGATCCACAGTTTCTTACTTCCGTTGAGATGTCAGTTTGCTATCCTTTTAGGGCAGGTATGCTAATGACAAATTATCTTAGTTTTACTTTAAGAATGTTTGGTTTCTGCTTCATTCCTATGGATATTTTGCTGAGAGCATGAGTCTGGGTTGACAGCTTTTTTCTTTCAGTATTTGAAAAATGTCATGCCACTTTCTTCTAGCCTCCATAGTTTCCGATGAGAAATACATCGTCATTCGATTTTCTCTTCTTAGGTAAGGTTTCGTTTCCTTCTCACTACTTTGAAGGTATCCTTCTTTGTCTTTAATTTTTGGAAGTTTGATATGATGTGTCTTAGTGTGATTTTTTAAAACTTATCCTGTTTGGGGTTCACTGAGCTTCTTGTAACTGTTGAATTATATCTTTTGTCAAATTTAGGAAGTTTTCAGCCATTATTTCTTCAAGTACTTTTTCAGCCCCACCTTCTTTTTCATCTCTCTTTAGAACCCTGACGTTAGGCCTTTTGTTATAGTCCGACCAGATTTAATGTAAGAAACATCTTTCTGCTAAAGTGCAAGGATGGAGTTTACCGTTTTTCTTATAGTTACAGCCTGGCTCTGCCACCAGCACATGTGCAAAAAGAAATCTGTGCCCACTGTGAATCTATTTCTCTCACAACGCAGTGACCTTCTATTAGAGCTGCCGTATCCCTCCCATATTAAAGGCAGGAGGGGACTTCACAGCATTTAATGGGCTTTTTATCTCCTAAAGAAAAATTTACAAAAGATGTATAGAAAAGGCAAAATGAAATTCAGAATAAATGGAAATAATTTTTAGAGAAAAAGATAAAAAAAGTTTTAAAAAAAGGTTAAATATAGTGCATTGTTAAAGGCTGGCTCTGAACATATTACTCCTTCAAAGAGGCTTGAAGAGAAATCAAATGGTGTTCAAACAGAGCCTTCGCAACAGTGTTTCCACTTGATTGACAGCTGGAAAGCCCTCTTCCAAAAGCAGTTTGAACCTCCCTTATTGAATACAGTGCTTACAGCTAAACAGTTTATTTGCATTTACAAAGATGACCACATCCATCACTTACATAAGCTCTATTCCCTGCGTTTGTGGTTTATACCATTGCTGCTTCTTGATTGACAGTGCATAGTTACCAGTGGGCACTCCTACACCATACCTTACAGTGCCCCCCAACCCCCAAAGTGTTTCTGAAGCCCCCTGAACTTCCTCCATGTTAACAATTTTCACATTTTGCTGATACTCTTCCTTGAACATCTGTCTCCCCAAATCTAGGAGGTCTGTGTTCTGTGAGGTCTGATGCAAATTCCATCTTTTTCATCGAACCACAGTGTCTGGCACATAGGGGACACTCAATAAATGTTTTGTCTAACAAATTTATGAATGAACAAGATCTCTCTGTACATATAGAAAAAGATCTACCTGCTCCAAACTCTATACATTCATTCATTCAGTCATTTATTTCAGAAGGTTTTTACCGAATATCTCCTATGTGCCAGGTGAGGTGCTAGACACTGAAAGTATAAGGAAAAAAAAAAAGAAATGTGATTTATTTTCCAGTGAGGAACTCCCATATCAGACCTGTGCGCCCACATATTGGCTTTAGCTCCCACAGGTGCCCCTAAATCAGGACCAGAAAATTACACCAGTGAGACAAATCTGACCACTTCCTTTTTTTGTAAATAAAGTTTTGTTGGGGAATAACCACACTCATTTGGGTACTAGCTATAGCTACTATCATGCTACAATGACCTGCAGTGCTTAAATTATTTAATATCTGTCTCTTGACAGGAAAATTTTTACCAATGCCTGCCTTAAATCACAAATTGCAGAATATCATCTGGATATATCTTCTGCTTGCCTGGAAATACCAACAATGTCAAACAGACAAGGTCATGGTTCAATCCTTTAGCCAAAATTTACAGTCAATTCTATTACGGAATACTAAATTAATAGACAAAATATAAGCATTTGCTACACCCCAAAATCTTCAATCACATAATCAAAGTCCCTGATTTTATTGCAATGTGTTCTATCTGCATAAAACTCACAGAATGGTGACAACGAAAGGTGGTCTGCAATCAGCATTTGGGACAATTGTTTGAGCCCCATCACTTAGCAGTGGGGAATACTTTATGTTTAGGTACGTGCAGGATACAGCTCACATTCCATTGACCTTGAAGTCAGAGCGTGTTTGCCATGTTTCAGGAAGAGCCAGGGGTTCAATATGGCTGGAAGAGTGATATGGTTTAGCTGTGTCCCCACCCAAATCTCACCTTGATATGTAATAATCCCCACATGTCAAGGGTGGGGCCAGGTGGAGGTAATTGAAACTTGGGGGTGGTTTCCCCATACTATTCTCATGGTAGTGAGTAAGTCTCACAAGATCTGGTGGTTTTATGAATGGGAGTTCCCCTGCACATGCTCTCTCTTGCCTGATGCCATGTAAGACATCCCTTTGCTCTTCTTTCGTCTTCTACAACAATTGTGAGCCCTCCCCAACCATGTGGAACTGTGACTCCCTTAACCGTCTTTCCTTTATAAAGTACTCAGTCTTGGGTACGTCTTTATAACCAACTAATACAGGGAGTGAGGGGGTGCAGTGGGAGATAAGAAATGGCAAGGAGCAGGCTTCTGTGAGGACTTCGATTTGCATTTGAAGTGAGATGGAAACCACTGAGGATTTTGAGCAGAGGAATGATCTATTTGACTTGTGTTCTGAGATTATCACCCTGGTTGATGTGTAGAGATTAGATAGTAGGAGCAAGAGTGAAAGCAGGACCACAGGGAGAAGGCCAGTGGAATGATCCAGATGAGACTGAACCCTGACCCTGTCACACAGTGGGTGCTACTGAGGTGGCAACTATAATTATCATTATGAACTTGACTTACCTGCCTGGCTTATTTTTCACTGCTCGCTCATCAAACTGGTGAGTATCTCTTATGGAAAATAAAAAGATAAAATCAGTGTAAATTTCCTTTTATGGTTTAAAAACTGGCCATGAATGCAATTCCCTAAGAAAGGTTTCGTGTTTAAGCAATTATATAAGCAGTTCCTATGGAAAGATCTTTGAAAGATGGGCTCTCCTGTTTGCAGGTAAGAATTTCATTGTGCTTGCAAAAGCCAGTCTTGAGTTTTGTAGTCACATCAAGGTCTATGAGATGCAAAACTCAGAAGAAAGAAAAGAAAAACCTTCTATTACCATTATAAGAGCTTCTATTACCATTATCCAGAGCAAAGTAGTTTTTTTTTGTTTTGTTTTTTGTTTTTTTCAGAAAATTCTAATCAAGGCAGGCTTGGAGTTTTTCCCACATGTGCAGCCTACATGGCTACCTCAGCAAATGCCTTTTAATTCTTTTTATGGAGATGCTGCATCCATTGACTGTCTAGCCCTCCACCAAAATAAGAAGTCTGCACTGGCTTCATAACAAGGCATCTCCCTCAAACCGCTGGCTTTCTAATAGCAGAAGCACTTCTGCAAAGCAACATGGTATTCATGTAACAGAAGCCACAAAGATGTCAGACATGTTGTTCTTTTGTATTCATTCTAAGGTAATAATCAGAATGAATAGTTATATGCAAGAAGATCCTTTTGGCAACATGTCCTAAAAAATGATTAAAATGTGAGAAGTGACCTAATTGCCCAACAATATGGAAATAGTTTAGTACGGTATAAAACATTATGCAGAAGACCATTTTGAATATGAAGCCTTCAGTAACATTGAAAATATTTTTGTCATGGTGTTAAGCAAGAAAGCAGGACACAAAATAGACATTGCTTTGTGGTCACAAGTATATAAAATGCTTATGTGTGGTGAGCCATGGGTGGAAAATAAGCAAAAAACAAAAATTATTGCTTGAAGGTGCTGGAAATAGAATTTTTCACTTCAAAATATTTGTTGATGCTGTTGCTATAACAACTTTTCCATAAAAATGTTTAAAATAATTAAATAAATCAAAAGCACCGATAATGCAGACTCCCTAAGCCTGGGCAAAATTATGCATTCTCTCATACGCTGCTTACCAAGCGTTTTCTTCTCCACTGTTGCTTAAGCACAGATTATAGATCACCTGCTGACATTTGTCTTCTCACTGGAGGCAGAAAGCTGCTGCTTGCTCCCTGGTAAGTCTTCAAAACGTGACCCACAGGCATCAAAGCTTCCAAACCAACATAGCCAGAGCTAGAAACACTTGATGCCTCCACGTGGAATTTTATAATGACTCATCTCCTGTCCATAGAAATGGGATCTGGGTGGATGAAAAAGTTTGACATAGATCCCTTTACCTATAAGAACCATATGGTCTATGCTTTTGAATAATGAGTCATGTAAGCCAGACTAAGCTTGGAAACAAATTCACTTTTTCTGCCCCATGGTAACCCATTCATTTATTCATTCATTCAGTTCCCAAGCCTGAAGAAATAGCTTTCATTTGTCCAGGATTTGTTCTGCATTAAATAAGTAAGATGCATCAGAAATAATCTCATCAAGAAGCTCAAAATGGAATTGGAAAAGAGAAATACATCTTCAATTTTGTATAATGAGTTACAGTCTTGCTTTCATCGTTTGGGAAATGCAGGAATGAGTTCATACTTCACAAAGTTAAGGGAGAATTTAGTGAAATGTCACATGTGAAAAGCCTTCAGGAAATAGATAATGGCTCAGGAAATGTTTCTTTCTTTCCTGTTGACATTTTCTGCTGAGCTGCTGTCACCATTCTAACATGGAGGAAGAAGAGAACTCCTGGAATTTTGTCAATGACAGGCTGGGAAGCAGAAATGTTCATGCTAAGATTGGGAGGGTGGGTGAGATTCCTCCAGCGGGAAGAGACGGGACAGGACCACTCCAGATTGAGGAAACTGGGTGCACATGTGTGTGTGAACAGAGTGGGACTGTGCAACATGCATGCCTCTCCATGGGTATTGCTTTAGCAAGCTTTACTTGCTTGGAGTTCAAGATTAGGTTACGTTACTTTCAACGTTCTGTGAGAATAAAGAGAGACTGAGCAAATGAAAACAAGGAAAGACTGCTTATTCAGAATTTGCAATTGCAAGAGAGTCAGCCACCATGACTTGTATTTGGCAGAAAATCAAAGGCAGGCAGAGGAGTGGGAAAAGTTTATGGGCCCAGCACGTTGTCAGTGTGCAACTCTGAGTGGAAAAACTTTATCGCTGAAGAAATAGAAGACTTCAGGTGTCCCCTGATCAGAGGCTGTTGGCATGGGGAAGCTGAAGGTGGCTAATTAGCAGGAGGGCCTCCTAGGAGGTTGGTTAGGGGTGCATATTCGGGTTTCTCTGATTGCTCCTAAGTTGGAGTGAGGACAAACACTAGGGAGCTGTCAGTTATTAATTGTCTACTTTGGGGTTACTGTTTGGCTTCCTGGATTATTGCTAGGGATGGTAGTCTGACAAGTCTGACAGAGCAGGCTGGCTTCCTGGGCTGGTTACTATAGATAATCATTTGGCTTCCTGGGCTGGTTACTATAGATAACCATTTGGCTTCCTGGGCCGGTTACTATAGATAACCAGTTGGCTTCCTGGGCTGGTTACTATGGATAATCAGTTGGTTTCCTGGACCGGTTACTATAGATAATCGATTGGTTTCCTGGGCTGGTTACTATGGATAATCAGTTGGCTTCCTGGGCTGGTTACTATGGATAATCAGTTGGCTTCCCGGTCTGGTAACTATAGATAATCAGTTGGTTTCCTGGGCCGGTTACTATGGATAATCAGTTGGTTTCCTGTGCCAGTTACTATAGATAATCAGTTGTTTTCCTGGGCTGGTTACTATGGATAATCGATTGGTTTCCTGGGCTGGTTACTATGTATAATCAGTTGGTTTCCTGGGCTGGTTACTATAGATAACTGGTTGGCTTTCTGGGCTGGTTACTATGGATAATCAGTTGGCTTCCTGGGCTGGTTACTATAGATAATCAGTTGGTTCCTTGTGCAGGTTGCTGAAGATTATGAAGGAGTCCTATTTTTATATATGATCTGGTCATTGTCCATTTATATATTCACTCTCTCAATTTAAACTAAATGCCCTGCATCCTCCATCTCACTTGGAGAAAAATGTCATTTTTTCTCCCTGGAGCTCACCATAGGGCTCACTTGTGTCTAAAGGATTAATTTTGAAAGACCCCATGAAAACAGAAGCATAGCCCTCCAGAGCATGGAAGCTGCCCCCACCCCCACCCCAGCCCCCAAGCATACTCTCAACCCAGAACATGCTTCATTGCTTTGCCTCTAGTCCTCCTGACATCCTGGCAGTCCAGTAAGACCTCAGACTTTCCCTCTGGCCTTTCCTGGTGCTGGGCTTGGAACTAGTTTGTGTTCTGTCTGAAGGCACATGTTTGGTCCTCCTGCCTGGCTGCCAGAGCCAGAACTCAATTCATTCTTAGCAAATGGACTCAGATTATAATTGGCTGAAACTTTGACCATGATTTTGCAAAATACATATTTATTCCACAGATGGGTAGTTATTTCCCTCTACCAAGAAAAAAAATGAAATCACAACTTTTTCCCACCAAATGCACTTCTGTGAAAAGTTTGATTAATAACAGAGTCTGGACCTACTGTTTTTTGATGAGCTTTGTGCAGAAGCAGAGCTTACAGAACTGAGAATTTGGAGTTGATATGCCCTTTAGACAGTCTGTCTGAAAATCAGATGTCTCAACTGCAATTTTGGCAAATGCTGGGCTGCAGTCAATTCTGGGATGAATTATCTGACAGGTGCTTAAAATGATGATATTCTGGGATGTTGATTAAAGCATGATCCATATGTTTTAGATGCCAGATGTGTGAGTAAGCAAAGTCAACATTTAGTTGAGAAAATATGGGAGCCTGACTGATATTTCCCCCAGATGGCCTGCTGGGGTATCTGCAAGTAAATGAAGTATTATTTGGGAAGGGTTAGGTCATAAAGCATGAAAAAGGTCATTTTGTCCTGAAAAGAAAGAAAGAACATTCCGGAATCATTTTAATCTGCTTGTGTCTCAATCAGTTTATTTTTAAAAAGTGACTTGACCTTCAATTTGAGAAAATAATTGTATACTAAATGCCTGCCTGATTTTAATTAAAAAATAAAAGACAGACATGTTTAAAGTAAGCAAAATACAAAATAGAGGGTAACTATTGTATATTGGCTGCTCCTCAGAACACTACTCTAAAGCAGGCCAGAACTGTTGGCTGATGAAATAGACCCCCTGGCTCAATGGAGATGTATCCTCAACTTGCACATGGACCCACTGTCTGCAAAACCCTTGTATTAGTTTGTTTTCATGCTGCTGATGAAGACATACCGAAGACTAGAAAGAAAAAGAAGTTTAATGGACTTACAGTTCCACATGGCTGGGGAAACCTCACAATTATGGCAGAAAGCAAAGAGGAGAAAGTCACGTCTTACATGGATGGTAGCAGGCAAAGAGAGCTTGTGCAGGGAAACTCCTGTTTTCAAAACCATCAAATCTCCTGAAACTATTTCACTATCACTATCACAAGAACAGCATGGGAAAGACCCACCCCCATGATTCAATTATCTCCCACCTGGTCCCTCCCACAACATGTGGGGATTCAAGATGAGATTTGGGTAGGGACACAGCAAAACCATATCAACATTTATGCTTTATTCTATGGAAGATGAAAGAAAGGTGACATTTGTCTGAAGCAGTGATTCTCAACTAGGGCCATTCTACCTCCCAGGGCACATTGGGCAATGCCTGGAGACATTTTTGGTTGTCACACCTTAGGAAGTGCTGCTGACATCTAGTGAGTAGAAGCAGGGATGCTGTAACCATTCTATCATGCACAGAACAACCCCCACCACAAGGCATTATCTGGCCCCAAATGTCAATTGTGCTAACCAGGTTGAGAAGCCCTGGTCCCTGAGGAAGCTAAAATCGCTGGTGAGGACAGCTGGCTCTGGACTGTACTGTACAAAAGGAGGAGGCAGCCAGAGACTACAAGTTCTGGCAGGAAGTGGGTTATGGGCTGGTGATGGCTACCATCCTCCTCCTCACTATCACTTCACCACTCCTGCCTCACCTTCCTGGGATGCTCATGTATCAGGCAGCACATTCCTTGCCTGGAAAATCCATGACTCTGACCTCTATATGTTGGTCCTTCTACCTGAATATCCCACTGCCCCCTTCCCTCTGGAAAAATCCTAACTATCCCTTAAGACCTTGCTCAGGTGCTAGACGCCTCTGCTGTGACACCTTCTCTGAACCCCTCTTCCCATTCTCCCTGCCCCTCCAGGCAGAGAAGATTCTCACCCTCCTCTGTCTCCCACGATAGCATGCATCACATTTTATGGTGATGATTTGTTTGCGTTTTAGAGAAATCTGAGCTCCTAGAAATTAGGCATGGAGTCTTTCCCATCTTTGTCTTCAGAAGACCTGGCATCATATTTAGTAGGTGAGTGATAATTTTCTGCCAAATTATTTCTTTAAAAAGATCTCCAAATACTATGCCTTTCCCACAGGGAGTCCAAATTTCATAAACAGAGAGCAACAGCCTTTGTTGTGACTCAGAGAAAATGTGTGTTGTCGGGGTTGCATGTAAATCTCCCAGCACAATGCCTGACACATGGATTTATTAAATGAGCATTGTTTCCTTTCAGCTTCCCTTCAAAGCAGCCAGGGTAGCTCAATGAGAGGCATGGCACAGTGTTAGGGCACTTGCAGAGATGAAAGTATCCTCCCTCGCTGCTATGATGAAGACTGCGATTGTCACTGAGCAAAGCATCTTCTGCCCAATTCTTACCATAACCCATCATCCCCATCCTGGACCCGTACATGTGTGGCAAAGGATACCAGAGAAATGTACAATCAGATCCATCCTCCCCCTCATCACACACAGGTATAGCTGGCAAGTGGCTGCCCAGGCAGGGACTGTGTCTCTATCCTCTTTGAATCTATCCATGGGTATGGGACTGGTTCTCAGCAGCCCAGTGTGAGCAGATGTAATCTATATGCCACTGGCCCAAAGCCTTTAAAAAGCAGGTGTGTCTCCTCCCTGCTCTGTCTCCTCTTCTAATGGCCAGGTGCAGATAGCAGAGAGGCTTTGGGGGATGGCAAAGCCACAGGAGAGGTAGAGCCCGGGTCCCTGAATCCCTGCACTGAGAGGGGCCACTGCCAGAAAGTTTGCACCATTACACTAACGTGAAAGAAGCTGCTACTGTATCTTATATGTTTTAGGGTTAATTTGTTAGTTATTTAGCCTACCTTAATTAATTCACCAAATGTTTATAATTAAAACAAGTAGAGCCATATTCAAGGTGACAAACGGCATAATGTTTCTCTTCTCTCCCTCCCATGATCACACTAAAATGATGCCAAGAAATAACAGCGAGGACAGGCAGGGGCTGATCAGAGTAGAAGGGCACTCAGCAGGTTCCCAGGAGGGAGGAGGCAGATGAAAACACACTGATCACTGAAGCAGGGTGGCGCGTACAGCATCCAGACGCCCCACGTGGAGAGAGACTGGATGTCTTTAGGGTTCTACCTGCTAGAGTCCCAGGGACACTCTGGACTTGGAAACTGCAAGTGGTTCAATGGGGAGCAAGGGCGAGGAGCAACGTATAAAATTGAAATGTTATTTAGTGGCCAGTCTGTGGAACAAAAGGACCCCTAGCAAGCTCTCCAATCCAGTGCTGATTTAGCCAAAAGCCAGGCATTTAGCATGCTGGCCCCACTAATATAAAGAAGGTTGATCTCTAATGAGACCAAACAAGCCGTCTAGGACTAATCAGGACAGTTAGTGTGAGTGTTGGTGTCTCCGATAAACTTCTGCATTCTGATGTTAAGAGGAGCTACCATCAGAAGGGACAGCTCCCTTCCCACTCATCTTAAAGTGAAGCCCATTAGCCAATAAGCTCACTGCCATAGGCAGAGCTCTGAGCCCTCCACTTTATTGATTTTGATATGAATATGAATAAGCAAGCAAGGGTCTCCAGAAATTTGAAAACAAACTGAAATGTCAGAGAAAGACCAAGAGAAGCAAACTGTCAAGGAAACAGAAATTTAGAGAACCAAAGAGACACTTGCTGCCAAAATCCTATAATGATATTGTCAGAAAAATTAGAGAAGACACAGCACATATGAATAGGATGCTATGAGAAAGAGACAATCAAGCAAGAATGGAAGTTTGGAAATTTAGAATGTGGTTACTGAGACAAATCTCCCATGGAGAAGAACTTCAGATAAAGTATGTAGATATTTCACCCTCAAGTTGGGGTACACAAATTCCCACTCCTTGGTGTGGACTGTGCATAGTGACTTCCTTCCAAAAAGCACAGTATGGAAAGGGTAAGAGCAGGAAAAACATAACTCTTCAGTGGAGAAACTTAACAAACACTGTCTCAGCCAGGTGACCAAGGTCAACATCAAATGTCATAAACCATGTCAATAGCATGTTCTCTTGACATGACATGATGCAAATGGTACTTTACCGCTGTGATCCTTCTCCCAGTAACTAACTGCCTGAGCTTTATCATGAGAAAAACATTAGGTAAATTCAAAGAGTGGGGCATCCTACAAAATACCTGATCAATATTCCTCAAAACAGTCAAGGTTATCAAAAACAAGGTAAGTCTGAGAAACTGCTATAGTCAAGAGGAGCCTGAAGAGACAATGCAATTACATGTAATGTGGTAGCTTGTGTAGGGTCCTGGTCAAGAAAAAGAACAGTAGGTAAGAGCTAAGGACATCTAAATAAGCTATGGGCTTTGGTTACTGATAATGTATCAATATAGGTTTATCAATTGTGACCAATGTCACATACTAATGTCAAATGTCACTAATAAAAGAAATGGGGTACATGGCATATGGGAACTCTCTGTATTGTCTTTTCAATGTTTTGATAAATCTAAAACTGTTCAAAAAAATAGTCGGTTTTAAAAATGTGGTTACAGAATTCAGAAAGTTGATAGACAAGCTGAAAGATAAAGCTGAGAAATTTTTCCAAACCATAGAACGAGAAGAGGAGGAATAAGGAGATAGCAGTGAAAAAGTCAGCATTAGAAATGATTCATTTAATTGATTCGCCTTTCCACTCAGATAGGTTCTAGAAAGCAAAAATAAGGAAAAATTGAGGGGAAGAAATTGTCAGAGAAAGAGTACAGGAACATTTATGAAATAAGTCTTCAAAGTAAAAGTCTATCCACAGGAAGGAAAAATGAAAAAAAGATTAATAATCAGAATGTGCAGTTGCATTGTTTGTAAAGATGCATTTCTGCTACAGGAGAAAAGAGAAGAAATGGGATGGGAATGAACCACTTAAGATGTCTTAAGTACAGATCATGTAGTAAGTGAAGTATGTCTATGTTAAATGTAGAAGGGGTGGAAAAACCAAAAGATAACTAATATTCATGAGGTATTAAATATATATAAGGCACTCGGATATGAAATAGTCATGATATGTTGAATATTCATCATGCTTGGTGAATACTCAGAATATTCTGAATATACATGAGACAAGATTTACTTAGTATTCAGAGGCCTAATCCAACCACCCATTAGCAATACCATTTTGGCTCCATGTGTCCTCTGCTCAAGAAACAGCACTAAAACCCACAGCTACTAAACAGGCTAATTGGCTAGCTATAGCTGTGGCCAGGTGTACCTGTCCTGCATGTCTCCAACAGGACAAGTCTGTGCCATGGCCCTGGCGGGGGGACTTCCATCTCTGGGCCCCCTGGCCTAAACACTATCCAACTTTGGTCCTACTAACCTACCATAGGTGGGGAAGGCTGATGTGGTAAAGAGGGAGAGACAGAGAAGAGACACATGTAGATTGTGTACCCAGGATGAATGCTGTGGTTCTTCTACCATGCTTGCAACTTTTCTTAAGGATTAACTGACATAATTGCTTTCCCTTAGCTTTAGTCTTTATGCATTATGTTTTAATTGATTTAATAAGTTGTGTGATCTGTACATTTTTATTTGGTCTGCAAGTCTATCTGTTCTGTGAGCTGTGGAGGAAAAGTACCCTGATGCTCCCTCTGGCAGGAAGTATGTTTGGAGGCTACATTGCATCTGAGCAGTTATTGACAGGACAATCCCCAGGCACATCTTGTGGAGTTTCAAAACATTAGACATAAAGGAAAAATTGTAATGCTTTCAGAAAGATGAAAGAGTTTGCTTACAAATAAACAAGAATTAGTCAAAGGCTCCTCATTAACTACAACTGAGGCTAAAAGACAAATGAGAAATGCCTCCAAAGAACCGAAAGAAAATCATTTACAATCTGAAATTTTATAAGTTACCAAAATAACAGTAAAGTGACATAATAAAATTATTGTCAGGTATGCAAGAATCCTTAAAGTTTGCCTCCTCCACATTCTTTATCAAAAGATACTTGAGGAATGTGTTCCAGCAAAATGAAGGAGTAAACAAAAAGTCAGGAAGACATGGGACAAGAAAACCAGAAAACAAAAGGGGCAAGGTTGTTTCCGGAGACATGAAACTATGTGAGAGGCTTAAAAAAGGCAATAAACACAAAAAGCA
This sequence comes from Cebus imitator, assembly GCF_001604975.1. Classification (NCBI taxonomy): domain Eukaryota; kingdom Metazoa; phylum Chordata; class Mammalia; order Primates; family Cebidae; genus Cebus; species Cebus imitator. The sequence continues at coordinate 3,431,162 of NW_016107439.1, read as the reverse complement.
GGGGGAGAATAGGCAATCAGAACAACAGAAAAAATAAAACCTACATAAGGTAGAAAAATGTAATCCAAGCAAACTATTTGACCCTGTAATGAACAGTCTTTATGTACTCAACAATGTAAGGACAATTACTAACTTTGTACAGTTAAAATGAATCCACAGACAAACCTTCATTATGCTCAAAGAAAGCAACCTAAATGTTTCAGCCATGATGCAAAACTACAAATGACAAAGGTAGGTGTGGGAAGTAGAAAAGTTCCTCTTCGAAGTTTCTTGTTAAAAAATAAATTTACTAATAACTCTTTGTTAAGCGCTATCCTATGTAGCCATGCTTACAGGCATGTAGTATATTCTATGTCCTTGTATTTTAACCAAAATATCTGTGCTGGACGTGCTCACAGGCATGTCCCAGCTCACGGCCTCTGCCCCTTACCTGTTTAAAAAAGTTTTAAGTTATTAGCCAATCAGGTTTTAGTTTAGATTGTGAGGTCTAGCTCCAACCAACGAAAGTAAGACACAGCAGTAAGGACAACCGCAAATGCGTAAGGGATAAATATGCCTGCTTTTTCTTTGTTCCTTGTATTCTCGTGGCAAGATGTCTAGTGAGGGTGCCCTTCCTGCAGTGCAAGAAGTAAAAATTGCTTTGCTAAGAGATCCTTTGTCTCAGTACCAATTTTTCTTTGTGCCACCGAGAATCGGTTTCCAAAAGTAGGGGATAAAGTGAGAGATAAACCCTGCAGTAAGGAGTAACGAGACTAATATTTTCATCTTATAAAGAGCAAAGTTGAGAAACAATTCCTGTACTTGATAACTCAAGAAATAATGACAAAAAGTTTCAAAGGTAACCAACAAAGGAAAGAAAAAAGAATATTGTGAACTACTTGGGTATAAATGGCAGAAGAAGTGTTTCAGGTGAGCTATCACTCATCTGTCAGAGCAGAAAATTAGTAGATAATTTCTAAAATTGATAAGGAGTATAGTCGTATACTTACTGACATGGAGGAACCATAAGAAGAATTCAAAACAGATACTATTAAATAAGTTACAAATAATTATCTCATCTTCCCAAGCTGAACTTAGGAAGATATTGGCCAGAGACTGGTTCATTGTATTTGAAGTCCTTGTATATGATATTTCTTTTCTTTCTTTTCTTTTTCTTGGGGACAGGGTTTTGCTCTATCACTGAGGCTGGAGTGAGGGGTGCAATCACAGCTCACTGTAGCCTCAACCTCCCAGGCTCAAGTGATTCTCCCACCCCAGCCTCCTGAGTAGTTGGGATTACAGACATATGCCACCAGGCCTTGCTAATTTTTGTATTTTTGTAGATATGGAATCTCACCATGTTGCCCAGGCTGGACTCAAACTCCTGTGCTCAAGTGATCCACCCACATAGGTCTCCCAAAGTGCTGAGATTACAGGCATGAGTCACTGCATCCAACCCCTTGTATATGATTTTTATAAAAACAATGTACTCATGTTGCTTTGTTAGATATTTGTATTCTTATTCCTCTAGGCTTGCACCAGGCACCTAGCTCAGCATCTTCCTGTTGAGTCAGCCACAAGGACTGGAGCTTAGATATTGTGCATGCCCTGACATATTAAGCAAGCCTTGCTTAAGTTTAAATGCATAGCACAAAAACAATTTTCTAGCTGTCAGGATTTTATGCTTATAACTTCAGTCCCACAAGACACCAAAAAATAAAATAGAAAAAATTAATTTTGTTCAACCTCTTCATCACACATCACAAGTTCTTTCCTCTCCTGAATGTCCTCTTCTATCCACACCCAGCCCCACCACCTCCACTACCTCAGACACACACACACACTCAATCTGTTCACCTTTCCAAGCCTTTTCACATTGTTTTCTCTCTCTGAGGCCCTTCTCACACTCATGCCCAGCAGACACACACACACACACACACACTCACACACACACACACATGTTCAATCTGTTCACACTTCCAAACCTTTTCACACTGTTTTCCCTCTGTGAGGGCTTTCTCATACCCATGCCCACCAAATTCTCACACATACACACTCACATACACACTCAGATACACACACTTGCAAACTCCTAGTCCTCTTACTGTTATTCTTATGGCAATTGGCCCATGATAGAGCCGTGAAAAAGCATTTGTTGTATAAATGTGTCATGGCATGCCCTAGTGTACATGTTTGTTTCCCCATCACGAGTGACCTCCTCAAAGCAGGGCCGGTGTCTTTTCAGCTGGGACTGCATGGCAAAGTGATGTAAGGCTTTCTAGCAATGAATGAAAATCTGAAAATACATTTATTACATTGAAAACCAGTGAATATTAAATGCAATTATGTAAATCAAAATAAATGCCAATGTCTAACTCACTATTAATTCATCCATTTTGACTATCATTGAGTCTTAAGTCAAATTTAATACTTCTGAATGGAAAACAATTTTTTTTCAAAATTACCTTTGCCACGTTTACACTTTGAAAGAAGTTTGCTTCCTCCATAATTTAAGCAGGGTGTGTGTGTGTGTGTGTGTGTGTGTATGTATGTATTTTTGGTTTGATGGTATAGGCCCAAGCAAAATTACAGAGTTGCTAAGAACTTGGGTCCTTGACTGAGATGACCTGGGATCAAATCCTTACTTTGACCATTTAATAACTGGATGTTTGGGGGTGGATGATTTGCCCTCCTTCTGCCACCATTTTCTCAGTCTTTTAAATGGGAACAACAGTTATAAGACCTAATGTGATTATTGAGCAGATTAAATTAACTAGTGTATGTATTAGTCTTCTCAGGATGCCATAAAAGACATCATAACAGAAAACGACTGGATGGCTTAAACAATAGAAATTTATTTTCTCACAGTCCTTGAGATTGGAAGTCCAAACTTAAGGTGCCAGTAGGGTGGGTGTCTGGTGAGTGTTCTGCCCTAGGTTTGCAGATAGCCACCTGCTTGCTTTTCTCGGTGTCTATCTCTTCTTCTAAGGACACTAATCCTGTTGGATCGGAATCCTCCTCCTTATGGCGTCATTTAACCTTAATTACTTCCTTAGAAGCCCCACCTCCAAATATAGCCACACTAGGCACCAGAGCTTCAACATCTAAATCCTGAGGAAACACAACTCTCAGTCCATAATGCATGTAAGGCAGCGGCAGAATACCTGGTGTACAGAGCCAAGATCTGTTAACTGTTTTTGTAAGCTACTTTCTATTCATGTAAAGATTCATGCTTAAAGCTCTTAGGAACAGAATATGACAGCAGACCCAGTAGGAACCAGAGGAAGCAGACACTGGGTGTGGCTTCTGCCTGACCTGAGAAGGCCCAGGAAACCGAGTAGAGACATGCTGCACCTGTGCAGACCAGCATCCAGCTGGGGGTCAGCCTCCACGTGCAGGTCAGCCTCTAGGTGACAGCCAGCCTCCACATGCAGGTCAGCCTCTAGGTGACAGCCAGCCTCCAGGTGAAGACTAGCCACCAGGTGAGGGCCAGCCTTCAGGTGAGGCCAACCTCTGGGTGAGGGCCAGCCTGCAAGAAAGGGCCAGCCTCCAGGTGCAGGTCAGCCTGTGGGTGAGGTCCAAGTTCTGGGTGGTGGTCAGCCTCCAGGTAAGTCTCGGGGAGTCCTGAGGCATGCTCTGGAGCACCACACTTACTGCTTGACCTCTCAGATTCTGTCCTGCAAATATCTGTTGTGTGTCTCACCTCGTTGCTGCCTTAAATTGGACTCCTAATCTGGACAAAACCATTGGAAGTTGAAGCAAGGAGGTGGAGCAAGATGATGATGGTGGAGGAAAAGCAGGAGACAGGAGCCATGCAGCACAGCAAAACAGAGTAAAGCCGAGAACCTGAAAAGAGCCAAAAAGGAAAGGAAAAGAACCAGACAACAGGGAGGGTGGTAGGCACTGACGGCAGCAGACAGACAGAGAGGAGAACAGGCTCTCTGCTATCTCAGCAGGGCCTTGTGTCTCTCTTGGTGTTTCCCATCAGAAAATGCACTCAGCAAGCAAAATATCAGGTCAAAGAACGGTCTAGAAGTGTATTTCACAAGGAAGCACAGTGAGATTACAGAGCAGTCCTCACTTACTTCCAACATACTCAGAATGTTCCTGTAGGGTTTCCTCCTCACTTTTCTTGCTCACCGTCTCTCAGGCAGAAGAACTAAAGCTCCATATCTAATAAAATGGAAAGTGTGCTTCAGTCTCCTAGAGGTAAGAGCAGATAGGCATTTAAAAAAAGTCAGAATCCTGTCTAGAGACTTTTAAAGGAATGAAAGGAATCAGCATATATTTACATATATATGTCCTAAGCACGCTGCTGTGTGTTTAAAATATTTTATGATATTTAATTCTGACAATAACATTTATAATCCTCTAATTTTTAGATGAAGAAGTTAAGCTCATAGACATTGTTTGTGACCTTAGCAAGATCACACATTGGGATGGAGTTTTAAAGCAGGTCTAACTGTGAAACATAATAGTTGGAGACTTCTGAACACAAAGATGTGCAAATATTAAAACTCCTCTGCCATCATGGGAATTTTGTGTTTGCAGAACGTATAGATGGAATAGAATTATCTGCATTTTAACAAATATTGTTAATAATCATGGACTCCAGTTTTAGTGCAGTCTTGAAGTTTCTTATATTTGAACTCTGAGATGGAATGAAAACCTCAGTGATTTGCCATAAGGCAAAAGGCAGTTATGATTTAAAGATTATTAATAATGTAGACTGTGTCTCTGTGATAAAGCTAAGGGGACCCAGCTGATTCAAAATAGATGTATTCTAATTAAAAACAAATGCTACTCTGACAAACATGATTAGTACAAGTTACACTCAATGGAGGAAAAGATAGTCCGAGATTGTGTAATGGCAAACATCTGGATTTGGGAGAATGGATGACTGGCTGAGCTGAGTTGCCCGTGTTTGGACAGCTGGATTATATCATATTTAAGGCAATGTCTTCTCACCAGCCTTGCCCCTCTTTCCCACCAAAGAAAAACAAATTATTTCTCCAAACCAGTCCCGGGACATGCCTCTAATCGCCACTGGTGTGCAGATAGTTGGGGCTAGAGGCTGTCACTTCATCAGGCCATTGACCTGCAGCCTGAGGCTGCTGGGGTTATGCAGGAAAGACTTCCAATCACAATTTCAGCATTTGTGAGACTTGGGCAATATATATCTGTGTTAGCCTCTGTAAGGGCAAAGCCATGTCATCTTGCTGCTGTTCTTCTCTTTGCTCAGAAAATGAAGTAAGATCATCAGATCCAAAGACATTTTGTTATTTTCAACAATTCAAGATTCTTGTTTAAACGGACATTTCAGAATGTCCTTGTTTTCCCTTAAGCTTTACTTAATCAGTGATTATTTGTCTGGCTTCCTGCAAGATAAGGAAGAAAGAGATAAAAGGTGTGATCCTTGTTTATATACAAGAATTTTCACGGTAGCATTGTTCATTATAATGAGAAGGTGAAAATATCCAATAGTAAAGGGTTAAATAGATTGTAGAACATTCATACTTTAGAGCTATTAAAAACTGTGCTTTTAGAGAAACAGTTAATGGCGTAGAAAAATGTTCACAAGAAAATTATGGTTACCTAATGAGCAGGGGAGTCATTCTAGAGAGAAAACAGAAGAGAGATGGGGGAGTCGTGAAATGTAGGCAGAAGAATTTAGATTTGATCAAGTAGTTCAGTGGGAAGGACTGTCAGTTCCCCAGTAAGAAACCAGTGGAATGAAAGGGGGATTGTATGTGTGTATGCATGGGCGAACTGGAAGTAAGAAAGACTGAAGTATGGACCCAGGCAGGGGGAGGCTGCAGCAACAGAGGCTTGTGGTAGTAAGAACCTGGGCTATAGCAGTGTGGGGGACAGAGGATGGTGATGAAGGTGGTGAGATGTTGACACAGTACATAGTTGTATGTAGATGATAGTGGAAGGGGTGATGGAGGTGATGATGGACGGACTGGTGATGGTCATGGTGATGATGATGGTGGTGGTGGTGAGTATTGGTGAAAAAGAAAGAGGAATAAATGGCCTCTGTGTTTGCTTAGAGAGACCAACCTGTTCAGAGTAGCACCTATCTGCCTCCCTGCCATGTTTTGCATCTGTCAATGGCCTTGAACTAACAGACAAACTTCAGCCATCTGAATACCACCCTTGCAGTTTTAACATATTCACTTACTACCTGTACTATCGTTTGCTTCTTCAAGTCACCTACTTTTTGAATGCAAGGAATATTATTTTTAAAAGGAGATTTCCATTTATTATTACTAAGGAGAAATTTATTTTTGAAAGGGAGCTCAATTTTTTTTTCCATTTTCAAGTCTTATTATTTCAGAAATATATCTCCTAATGCTGTAGCTGCCATAGAGGGTGATTCCTTTGATGGACTGGAGCAAAGTAAATTGAAAACTTTGTAGAAAGTTTTCACCACTCTAGATGCCATTAAGAACACTCATGTTTCACCGGGCACTGTGGCTCACACTTGCAATCCCAGCAAATTGATTTTCTTTTTTTTTTTGAGACAGAGTCTCGCTCTATCTCCCAGGCTGGAGTACAGTAACACCATGATCTCAGCTCACTGCAACCTCTGCCTCCCAGGTTCAAGCGATTCTCCTGTCTCAGCCTCCCAAGTAGCTGGGATTACAGGCACACACCACCACGCCCGGCTAATTTTTGGAGAGCTCAATTGTTTATTATCGTAAATGGAAAATGATATATCATGTGGCATACGCTGAAAATGCTAGCAAAAATTTAAAACTGTTAAAACAAAACTTCGTCATGAAATGCTTCTGTGCTGAAGACGCTGATGCTGACATCTGCTCTTTTTTGTTAAAAGTGAAGATTGAGAGTGTTAGAGAAGCATTCGTGGCATCATAGCGCTAAACCAAAACTTTGACTAGAAGAAAATTAAAAGGGAATGGCTTTTTCAGTATGTAGCAAAATGTCATTTAATGGCACATCTGTGTCACCTAAAATCACCTAGAATCATGTACCATGGTTGGGAAACACTCTGGTAGAGAGAGGAGAGGAAAGAGGGAGACTGGGAGGTAAGAGGGCAGGCTTTGTCCAAGAAGCAAAGGCACTGGGAGCCGTTAAACGTATCCCTGTTTATAATTTTTATATCACAAAAAATTAGCAAGAAGGAAACCATAGATAATCACATATGTATGTTAAGGAACTTAAAGAGAAAAAGAACTTCAATACCACAAGCTTTGTGAGATGCCCGCATAAACAGATGAGTGGGCACAGGCAGGCTCACAGAAAGCCATCTGGAAGTGGTGGCGTGGCTGAGATGTTGTCATTTGTGGAAATGTAAAAGTGTTGTATTTCTTTTCAATCTGGAAAAAAAAAATACTGAAAAAACAAAACCAAAATCTTGACATATGTCTCCCAAATTATGTGGTCAATTTCTTACACTCTCAAAAATCTTTGTCCTCTGGGAAGTTGGTAAAAGGGTGCTCCGGTCTCTTAGTGTCATCCCCTACTCTCCACAGATGTTTACATAAATATTCTCACTTTTATCCTCACAACAGCTCTAAGACTTGGTAATACTACCCCACTCTTATAGAGATCTGAGGCCCTTAAAGTAACACAGCCAGTGAGCACTTATCTGAGATTCAACTGTGACACTCCATTTCTTTTTTTTTTAAGCTCCAGGATACATGTGCAGAATATGCAGGTTTGTTACATAGGTATACATATTCCTTGGTGGTTTGCTGCACCTATCCACCTGTCACCTAGGTTTTAAGCCCTGCATGCATTAGGTATTTGTCTTAATGCTCTCCCTCTCCTCACCCCCCCATCCCCGACAGGCCCTGGTGTGTGATGTTTCCCTCCCTGTGTCCATGTGTTCTCATTGTTCAACTTCCACTTAGGAGTGAGAACATGCAGTGTTTGGTTTTCTGTTCCTGTGTTAGTTTGCTGAGAACGATGGCTTCCAGCTTGATCCATGTCCCTTCAAAGGACATGAACTCATTCTCTTTCATGGTCGCGTAGTATTCCATGGTATATGTGCCACATTCGTTTATCCAGTCTGTCATTGATGGACATCTGGGTTGGCTCCAAGTCTTTGCTATTATAAATAGTGCTTCAATATGACACCCCATTTCATGCCTTCACCATTATCCCTCTTGCTCCTAGGTAGAGTGGTATGATCTTTGGTGATTTAAAAAAAATTTTTTTTTCCCTACTCTGTACTCATAAAACTCCTATTCTTTGCTCAGCATTACCATCAGGTGAAAGGAAAAAGCAGCCCTCTTCAGTGTAGTTGTTCTGCTGTACCCAGTTATGAAGCTGCCATGGACTCTGCTCAGCACACAATCTTGGATAAGTGGAAGAAAGCACATGCCCACTACCAGGTCCAAATAAGATCTAGAAAACCTGCTGAGCCCTTGGCTTCTTAGTACTAGAGTTTCCACACTCAATATACACTTTTCTTTAAAAGAAGTTGTTATTCAGGAACTGGAAAATGTTTTTTGGTTTGATAGATATTAGCATCTTCTGATCACATTGATCAAGTGCCCACACAAGCCTATGAAAACTGCAGTAGTGTTTAATATGCATGAAAATTAATTAGTGGTTTAAATGTTAATAAATACTTTAGGAGTGCCTCAAAAAAATGCCAAATAAATGTCTGGGGCTGATTCAAGAGGAAGTCCTAGGGTTATAATCAGTGCAGAGGGATTCAGCCGCTTCCTGCGTGGCAGACTAATGTTTACTCTCCCAGGGGCCCTATTTAAAATACTCATGAAGCAATTCTAATGTCACAGAATGATCTGCCTGCTGTCCATCCACACAGCCCTACTAGAAGACTTTCCCTCTTACTCCTGAAGGTACCACACAACATGAGGGTTCAGTCGATGAGCCAATGTTTAGGGACATTTAGTCAGTCAGTGAGTCAATGTTCAAGGACTGGCCATGTGCCCAGATCTGTTTTCACAGAGGCTCCAGCTTTCCCAGTTTGGATGAATGAGTAGATAATCACAGATGATTATTCAGGGTGCTGTGTGAATGGGGACCAAGAGGACAGAGTTCTCTTTCCACTTTTGCTAACATGCTGGGTCTTGTGAGGCATCTTACGGTTTTCCTCTATCAAATGAGAAAGTTGGTTAGGGTCCCTCCACTTAGAATGCAAACTAACAACCTTTAAAAAAAAAACAAAATTTTGATTCTGTTTTCTGGAGCTTGAATGTTGATATAGAAGGATCTGTAAAGTGCATTGTTTTTCCATGTGAACTACCATAGTGAAGCTGAAATGATACAGGACTTTGAGACTCATCTGATCTACAATAAGCTGGAGAAATGTCATTGCCAAGCATTCACTGAAAATGGTCATTGCCTGTTTCACTATAGGGTTCATAGACGTAGGAGGAACTAAGTGGCCAGTTCCTCACTGGATTCTGGTCCCTCCAACTCCACCTTAGACTCAGCCTCATGTAGTCATTTTAGGTTTACTTCACGAGCTGATATGTTGTTCAGTTTACAAATGAGCCTTGGGAAGCAGGTTATTTTATAAATTGATGCTCCCTGCTGAATTTGGAGTTATGGAAACATGTGTTCCTAAATCAGCACATCCTCACCAGACTGCGGTGTCCACCACCATTGTTAAGCTGGACACCAAGATTAAGTTCTACCTAGATGTCAAATATATGAGGACAGAAGGGTATTCATTAGAATTAGGTATGATCAAAAGACACCAGACTCACACACACACACATACACACACACACACACACACACACAAACACGTTCCCTTAAACAAGATTAAAGTATATTTCTCTTTCAGGTAAATAGACAGTCCATGTGCAGAAGAGTTACCATAGCAGGCCTGAGGCTGCTCTCCTTAGAGAGGGTAGCTTGCAATGCCAGCCTTGACTGGCATCTGGGACTATAGCTCCTGGGTGATCCTTGTCAACAATTAGCTGATACTGGAAAACAACTAGCAGTCTGCCACAACATATGCTATTTCCTAATAGACAAGGTGATTTTTTAAAAATTGAGATCAAAGATCTTCTAACATTAAACGCAGTACCGAGACTGTCTGCTTTCCTTGTGGCAGTCTGGAATTTTGGCACATGGCTAGACAGAGGGTATCTAACTTGACCCCGGCCCCTGCTTGGGTTTCCTGCACAGAAACATCACACACAAGCTGCTGCATTTTTGTTACTGGTGAAAGAGTGAGCTCCTCAAGGGAGTCAGCATAAGAAATCCTGCACATGGATTTCTCCAGACCCTGCTTACGTGTGTTTTCCCCGTGTGATCTAGCCATGTATCCTTACCACATTGCTGTATAAATCTTAGGTGTGAGTGCAATGAACTGCTGAGTCCTTCTAGCAAAACTTTGAATGTGGGGTGGTATTGGGGAGCCTAAAACAGTTTAGGACCAGTGTGGCAGCTCCACCATGACACTTACCCAGGTTCCTGCCATGTTTTGGTCTGCTATCTTCAAATGCATCTGGACCTTATAGTCTAGGATGAATCTTTTTTATACTCTATATTCTCACTAACAGAGACAAGGGAAGGAACAAGAAAAGAGAAGCCCTCTTTCTACACCCTGTTTAAGTACAATTCCTAATTTTTATACAAAACAATTGCATCCCATTGGCCAGAATTTAGTCATATGACCACACTGAGCTGCAAGGGAGGCTGGGAAATGTCTTTATTCTGGGCAATCCTGTGTCCAGTCAACATCCTGGAGGTCTCTACTGAGAAAGGAGAAAATAGGTACTGGAGAACAACTAATAGCCTCTTCCAGAGAAGGCAGGAAAATGGTGGGGAGTTATTTTTTTAATTGAATCAAGTTAAGGATCTTTATGCCAGTAAGCAAAATTAATTAAACAGTATTACATCAGTTTTAGGCTGAATCTCCTAAATAGTGTAAAACAGGCAGGCTTTTTCCCTATAAAAAGATTTATTCTGAGACCAGTGATGAACTGCTAAATCATTTGCAAGCTGTTAAATGATTTACATATGGATGGAATTGAGAATTCCCGGACATCGAGTTCCTACCACTTTCCTCACTCTCCCTCTCACCTCATTTTCTAAATATTTCTAAAAATAAAGAATTTGAATGGAAATATTTAGGTCAAATGGAAAAATCAAGACTATGAGACTTGGTTTTGTATCTGTCTCCTAAAACACCTTCTGCACAGAACTGTACCAAGTCAACATACTGTAACTCTTGTCCTCAAGCAAGTTTTGACTTAGTCCATGATAATATTAAATATTGTGACTTATTTTTATGCAAGTACAATAGTACCAACTAGACACAGATGCATTGGTTATTAATCTGAAGATTTGTGGATGGGCTTCATGAAGTTGTATAGACATTCCTGAAATGGTGTACAAAATTATTGTGTAAACACATTTTTTTTGTCAATCTCATCAGTTGCTCAAAGGACTCGGACTCTTCAACGATTATAAATGTTTTGCATTCATAGATGAACTTCCGATTGTCTAGAGATAATACATATGCTATGATCCATTCATGCTGACTTCCCAGTGTCCTAGGAACTAATGGTGAGGGGAAATTTATCAGCCAGCCAGAGCCAGAGGGATAAGCTGGACAAAAAACAGATCAAAATAGCAGGCCTCAGAGGGTTAGCATGAACTGAGTTTTAATTATAGAGTAGCTCTTCCAAACAACACATTCTCTTAGAACAAGTCATACCTGAATAACATATCTTACTTTCATCCAAGATGAAAGTAACCCAAATCAGCAGTCAGTGCCAATCCGGGAACATCCATTTTCCTTATAAACCCAATGCATCTTTGCAGAGGCCTCCTGTAGCAGTCTCATACCTTAAGTGTGACTTCTGCTATGTCCTGGTGAGGACTATAATGAGTGATAGGGGCAATTAGAGCAAAATTCAGAAGCCCAAGTTCAAACAGGTAGTACACTACATCTACATGGGTATCTTTCAGTAGCCAAGGTCAATGAGCCCTGATAACAAATAATAAAATGTTGGTGTGTTTGGGAATATGGGTGATGAGATTTCTCACATTGTTTTGCATATTTCCTTCACTTGATTGGAAGTTTGCAGGGCACATGTCATGGTGATAGGAGCCACTTTGCTCAGCCATGGGAAAATAGACTTCTTCTCAGAGATTAACAGTTTGGATGTAAGAGTGATTAAGGACTCTAATAATGTGATGTTAGGTGTATGCAGAATGCAGTCCACATCTGAAGGCTGCAGCAGACTTTTAAAGCAGCAGAGACAGCCAGGATCACACTGTTTAGAGATTAAACTTCATAATGCCAGAAGGCAAATAGGCTTTTTTCAAGAGGGCTATAGGGGACAACCCATCACAATGTGCAGTTTTTATATATCTGGAATTAGACAGCTCTGATGCTCTAGGAAACGTTGACTAGTGCTCTTGAATTCTGGAAATTATATTAGTTAGTAAATAATTTGGGATTCCAAAAAAGTACAGTGACTCCAGTTGAGATAGCAGTTTCTCTCTCACTAACTGCTCAGTGGTAGATGGGTGGTCCAAACAGCATTCCACCAAATTATCCAAAGACCCAGGCTCTTTCTCCCTTGTTGCTCCATCATATCCGGGAAGACCACCAGCATCAGCACCTTGTTCTAGCCTCCAGGAAGGGGAAAGGAGAGAAGGTAGAGAGCAGGCACTCTCTCTTTAAGGATGTGATGCCCAGGCAGCTTACAGTTACTTTGCTCACATTCCATCCTGGAGAACAGCACAAGGTCACACCCAGCTGCAAAACAAGCTTAGATATGGAAGCCATAGCCATGTGCTCTGCTGAAACTGTCCAGGGGTAGGAGGGAGTCTGCTCTATTATTAGACTTTTTAAAAGGAGAGTGGATTCTGGGGAAGAAGGATCGAGGTTGATATGAGATAGTTAAATAACCAACATGCCAAAACTGCTCATGCCAGTTAATGCCAGAAAAAAAAATCGCCGACACACTACTAGTGTTTCTTTGATCCTGTCGTATGCATTCTCCTAGGCAGAGCCTTCATCTTCAGGGAATCACTCTGCCACAGCATGATTCTCTTTCATAGAGTGAGCCTAAGGCAGCAGAGCATCTTAAAAAGAGCATGGACTTTTGAGTGACCCAGAAACCTCTCATTCCTGTGTCACTCATTTAGTATCTGTGTGATTTTGAACATATTACTCTACCTCAATAAACTTCCGTTTTCCTAACTATAAAATATGAATAATAATACCATAGGCCTATGGAGATTAAATCATTGTTATATGTGTTCACAGTGCCTGATACATAGGAGTGTTTGTGTGTGTCTGTGTATGACTTTTACCAGGTTATACGGAAAGGGAGGAGACAGAAAAGATTAATGATCAAGGTTGCCTTGACCCTGAAAATTGAAATGAAAAACAGCTTTCCCTTGTAAAAATTCCATTTGGTCTGTGACCTTAACTAGAGGACACACTCATTTCAGAGACAGAAAACACAAAATGCTTCCCTTCTGTTAATAAGGCAGTGAACAGAAGGCCAAGGTGGGCAAATCCCTTGAGCTCAGGAGTTTGAGGCCAGCCTGGGCAACATGGCAAACCCCATCTCTACAAAAGAGACACAAATTAGCCAGGCATGGTGGTGTGTGCTTGTAGTCCCAGCTGCTCAGGATCCTGAAGTGGGAGGATCATCTGAGCCTAGGAAGGTCAAGGCTTCAGTGAGCCATGATCGCACCACTGTACTCCAGCCTGGGCAACAGAATGAGACTGTCTCATAAAGGACAAAAAAATGGCAGTAGTCATGCAGTCGAAGATGCTGTTTAATAAGGAATTGAGAGCACCTAAGTTGATATTACACTGAAAACTTTAGCCGAGCTTCACTAGGAATATTAAGAGTTTGAAGTGAATGTTTCTTTCTTCTCTGTGATAAACTTCATCTTTTCAGTTTCTCCGATCCCTGCTCCCTCCAGGTTTGTATGCAGATTCCTCCTCCAAGAAGACTTCTCCGTTCCCTCACAGGCAGAAGGAACTGCTTCTCTCACTGCAGTCCCTAGACTGTGTCTTTTGCTCTTTCAAGCCCTGCTGCCTTATGTGACTGTTGATGGCTTACCTCTCTGTGTCCTCTAAAAGATTATAAGCAACTTGAGAGCAGAGATCATATTTTATATCTTATTCATCACTATCTCCCTTCCCTTCAACCTCAGTATAAAACTTCACACATAGCACATGCCAAATAATCAGCTCGCCTCATGAATAGATGAAAGAATTCCTACCTAGCCACTCCAGCTCAAAGTTCCAGTGACTGTATATTCTGACTAAAAAGACTGACTCTATCTGACAAAGGACCATATTGAGGATAAAGAACAGATAGTTTTAAATCTTAATTGTCCTGGGGAAATCAGAAACATTTGGTTATATTCAAAAGTCATGCATCTCTCAGCGAATTAATACAGCTCTAAGTTTTGTTAATGTTAAGTCACTTAACCTTTATAGCTTTGCATTCTTCCTTACCCCAATGCGGGCAATAATACTTGACCTGCCCACTACACAGGGTTGCTCTGATGAGGGGCAAATGGAATCACAACGTGGGTGAAATCTCTCTGGGAATTCTAAATCACTGTGAGATCTGAGGTCACAGTTATAGAAGTTGCTTTCCATGTTATGGAGCATAAAAGTGAAGCTCCCAATTTTGACCTTCTGACACCACAGCTACATAACCTTTCATGGCCCCGGCTAGCTTTCTTATTTTGGAGCAGTAATCTCTCATCTCTCATGACTTAAAAGTTTCAAGACTTGGAGGTCACTTATAATTCTGAGTTAATCCAGCAAATCATAGAATTAGATGATCTGACTCCACCTCTCATTTTACCTCATAGAGATCAAACCTGCTATTTTTCCTTTTCTATCAGGGACAGACTCTCCTCTCTCACTTTCTGCCCCAGAATGTACAATCATCTACCCTCTTGAAAGGAAATTCTGCAAAAATAAAGTTTAATCGGAATGACGAATGAGGGCCACCCTCATTGTTAAGATGTTAGGTTTCCGGAAAAGCAGAGCTGATTGTAAATTTCAACCTTAACAGGGAGAGCATCAATTTGAGATATGGTCTGGTTTCCTAAGGCTACAGTCTACTAACATTACAAACAGAGTTTGACTAAGGACTGGTTATATAGCTTTAGAATTATGCCAAAGAGGAGGGAGGACAGAGAGCAAAGTTTTGCAGGAAATAGGCGGAGGCCTGGAAGATCAAAGGGTCTTGTCTCTGAAGTAAGCTTTCATTATTCATACAGTCCTTTGTAAAAAACCAAAAGGGTCCAGAGGAAGCACAGTAGATAAGTGATATCTGAGTGGGAGACCTCCTCTTGTGTGTAAGCAACACAGAACACAAGAGAGTAATTTAGCAGGAGGATGTAGGATTGCTGTTGGTGGGGAAGGAGGGCTGGGATCCTGCGAAGCCGTGGAAGTCTGTGGGTGTAATGCATTTGTGGTGTTTTCACTTTTTTGGTGCAGGATTGTTAGCCTCAGCACTCTTGACATTTCCAGGTAGGTCGTTCCTTGTAGTGCGGAGCTGCCCTGTGCATTATAAGCACCCTGGCTTCTGCCTGCTAGATGCGAAATCTTCCAAGATGTGACAATAAAAAATGTTTCCAGACAGTGTCAAATGTCCTCTGGCAGCAAAATGTCCCCTCTTTTCAATCACTGAGTTGAAAACTATATATATTGGCTGGGCGCAGTGGCTCACACCTGTAATCCCAGCACTTTGGGAGGCTAAGGTGAGTGGATCACGAGGTCAACAGAGCAAGACCATCCTGGCCAACATGGTGAAATCCCGTCTCTACAAAAAAAAAAAAAAAAAAATACAGTTACTCGGGCGTGATGGCATGTGCTTGTAGTCCCAGCTACTCTGGAGGCTGAGGCAGGAGAACTGTTTGAAGCCAGGAGGCAGAGGCTACAGTGAGCTGAGATTGTACCACTGCACTCCAACCTGGGCAACAGACCCAGACTTGGTCTCAAAAAAAAAAGAAGAATACATCTATTTGGCATGTGTTGGGTATAGTCTCCTATACGTACCAGTTAGGTATGGAAGATGACACAGTTATTCAGATCTTTTATGTCTTTGTTGACTTCCCCCCAACTTTTCCATCAGTTGCTAAGAAAGGGGTGTTAAAATGTCTAACTCTGTGAAATTGTCTGACTTGTCAATTTTTGGTTGACACATTTTTAAACCTTTTTTTTTTTTTTTGAGACAGAGTCTCATTCTGTCACCCAGGCTGGAGTGCAGTGGTGCAATCTCGGCTCACTGCAATCTCCACCTCCCAGGTTCAAGCGATTCTTGTGCCTCAGCCTCCCGAATAGCTGGGATTACAGGTGCGTGCCACCATACCCAGCTAATTTTTGTATTTTTTGTAGAGATGGGGTTTCACCATGTTGGCCAGGCTGGTCTTAAACTCCTGGCCTCAGGTGATCCACCTGCCTCGGCCTCCCAAAATGCTGAGATTATAGGCCTGAGCCACTACAACCAGCCTTAACTTTTTAAAAACAGTATTGTTGAGGTATAATTTACTTTTTAGGATGCTAAGCAGCCTCTCTTGGATTCTCCCTGTGAAATCAGTAGCATCCCCCAATTGTGACAAATCAAAATGTCTCCAGACATTGCCAAATGTCCTCTTGGGAACAAAAGGCCCCTCCTATGAGAATCATTGTTCCAGAGCCTGTGACTCCCGGGAGGTGTGATGGTCAGTTTGCAACTCCTCATACTCATGAAATGTGGCTCAAGAACGTAATAGGCCCCCTGAGTTTTACTCAGACATAAATAGAGTAGGCAAAGCTGGTGCAGAGCATATGGAACTGGGAGAAGGGCAGCACTGTTCTGAAAGCAACTATAGCAGATGAGGATGAAATTCTGGGGCAGGGTGGGCTGGGGGTGCGAGAAGAGAGGTCCCACTGTTTACTCTGCAGAGAAGTGCTTGGGAGGGAAGATTGCTTAGGTGAAGTCAGCTCAGGTAGGAAGGATTTGATCATTACTCTAGGCTAAGGCAAGCAAGATTCAACAGGAGTCTCAAAGCTAACAGCTGAGCATAGTGGCACGCACCTGTAGTCCCAGCTACTCAGGAGGCTGAGGCAGGAGCATCGCTTGAGCCCAGGAGTTCAAGGCTGCAATGAGCCATAATGGTGCCAGAGTACTCCAGCCTGGGTGACAGATTGAGACCCCACCCCAAAAAGGAAGAGCCCTGAGGGTGAGCGAACCAATGCCGGTGACAGTAATGAGCAAGAGCCAATGAAACCAATTTCTGGCCCAGGAGCTGGCACAAGAGCTGTGTCTCCTGCCTCCACATCTTATTCATTGTTCCTGGCTCTGCTTTACAATTACGTCTTTACTATACACTAACTGCTTTCTGTGCTGGCATTCCCAGAGGGATGCTTTGGGCTGCAAAGTTATAGAAAACCCGACTTAGACTGACCTAGGCAACAAGGACATTTATTATCTCAAATTACAAAAAGTCCAGAGGAAAACCAACTTCAGGTTTGGCTAATTCAGGCACTAACTGATGTTGCTGGGCATGCAGATTCTCCTCTCCTTCCTGCTCTGATGTGCTTGGCAGGTGGGCTTGCTTCTGCCCAATTCCCTTTATGGCTCTAGAATGTCTACCACAGCTCCCGTCATCACACATGGAGACAACATCTGGCAACAGCAGAAGGAATGAGTTCCTGTATATCTCTAGCAAAAGAAGGGACCTCCTGTCATTGACTTCCCTGGGCCTGGAGCTGGAGCTCAGCTGCCCTGAGCTTGGGTTCTGCAGACCTCCAAACAAAAATAGGTCCTTCAGCGAGGAAGAAATGGAGAACTGCTATTGTGTAGGCATCCAAGGATATGACTAAATTTAATTTAAACACTACAGTTCTATGGGGAGGTACTATTTTTTCTTTTTTTATTACATTTAAGTTCTGGGATACATTTTCAGAACGTTCGGGTTTGTTACATAGGTATACACATGCCATGGTGGTTTGCTGCACCCATCAACCTGCCATCTACATTAGGTATTTCTCCTAACCCTATTCCTTTCCTAGCCCCCTACCCCCTGACAAGCTCCAGTGTATGATGTTCCCCTCCCTCGGTCCATGCATTCTCATTGTTCTCACCCACTTATGAGTGAGAACATGTGGTGTTTGGTTTTCTGTTTCTGTGTTAGTTTGCTGAGAATGATGATTTCCAGCTTCATCCATGTCCCTGCAGAAAACATGAACTCATTCTTTTTTATGGCTGCATAGTATTCCATAGCGTATATGTGCCACACTTTCTCTATCCAGTCTATCATTGAAAGTCTATCATTTGGGTTGGGTCCAAGTCTTTGCTACTGTGAATAGTGCTACAATAAATGTATATGTGCATGTGTCTTTATACTAGAATGATTTATTATCCTTTGGGTAAATGCCCAGTAATGGGATTGCTGGGTCAAATGGTATTTCTGGTTCCAGATCCTTGAGGAACCTCCCCATTGTCTTCACAATGGTTGAACTAATTTACATTCATGGAGAGGTACTATTATTAACTTTGTTTTATAGATAAAAAATGTTGGCTAAGTTAGATATCTCATCCATGATCAAGGTCAGCAGGCAAGTGGTAAGGTGAAGATTCAGATAAGTGGTCTGGCTTCAGACCCCTGTCTCATAAGAGTCATTCTGGCTGGGCATGGTGGCTCATGCCTGTAATCCCAACACTTTGGGAGGCAAGGTGGGTGGATCGCCTGAGGTCAGGAGTTCGAGACTAGCCTAACCAACATAGAGAAACCCCATCTCTACTAAAAATACAAAAAATTAGCTGGGCGTGGTGGCAGGCACCTGTAATCCCAGCTACTTGGGAGGCTGAGACAGAAGAAGCACTTGAACCTGGAAGGCAGAGGTTGCGGTGAGCCGAGATCACACCATTACAGTCCAGCCTGGGCAACAAGTGTGAGACTCATCTCAAAAAAAAAAAAAAAAGAGAGAGAGACATTCTATGCGATAATGATTTACTCCAAACCGCCTCATCACATTGTTTGTACTGGACTGGGCTACTGCTAGCGCCCTGTCCCATTAGTTTCCAGAAATAAACCATACTTCAAGGTCCTATCTGAATACGTTTCACAAGTTTTTAAAAAACATAAACACAAAATCTACTAGGAGAGTTTTTCCTTTTTTTCTTTCTTTCTTCCGCCTCCCTACATGTCTCCTGACTTACTCCTTCTTGTACGCTCTCTCTTTAAGCACCTAAGTCAACAAAACAGATCCTTATGAGGATATCACTTCTCTTGTCTTAACCCCCACGCAGAAATCTAGACCACCCAAGAAACTGATACCGTTTCTCTAAGGTGCAAATAGTTTGATCATGATGTGTTAAAAAGGGGTTTCATTAAGCAAAAAAAGAAAACCCAATAGACATATATTCTGCAAAAAACACAGTAATGTAAAATCCTGCTGTCCTTGATATTATTTATTTATTTATTTATTTAAAAAGAGCTTTAGTTTCTGCACGTTTAAAAAAGAAGCAGACCAATTCAACAAAGCCGATTCAACAGAAGCTAATTCACTGAGTTTAGTTGCTTCCGTGAAGCACTTACAGAATGTGCAATGCCATTTCTTAATCTAAGGCAGCTTTGGACAAATTAAGTTTTTAATTTGTCAGACAGTCTTTCCTGTCTGAACTCAGCGACAATGATGCCTAGCTCTGTGGCCAAAGCTCACATTCAATGCTAAAGGAGATATGCAAGCTGAGTATGTACACATACTATATGGGCCAGGCTGTCTGTATACATTGCACATGCAGTATAGTCTACTGTGCAACAATGGGGCCATTGCATACTGCATATGACATGTGTGTAGTACAGTCTGGCCCATGTAGAAATTCAGTTTACTTTAGTTCTCGTCATTCTCCAGGTTGGTAATAAGTTACCCATCAGGGATTCTCTTCTCTTGAGTTTCACCTCTACCTCTGTCCCTTATTTATGGCACAGATGTCTGAGAATACCAGCTTTCAGTTCTGCCTACTTCTCTCTGAGAGCCTGTGATCATGCTACTCTTTGTGTGTGGACCCCCTTCCCACCACTCACTCCTAAGTCCCTTTCTATTAAACAACTCTTGCTTATCCTGCATGTTTTGGCTTAAATCACCTTTTATTTTTGAAGTGGAGTCTCACTTTGTCACCCAGGCTAGCGTACAGTGGTGCGGTCTCAGCTCACAGCAACCTCCACCTCCCGGGTTCAAGCAATTCTGCCTTAGCCTCCCAAGGGGCCAGAATTACAGGCACCTGCCACCACACTTGGCTAATTTTTTTTTTTTTTTTTGTATTTCTACTAGAGATGGGGTTTCACCATGTTGTCAGGCTGGTCTCCAACTCCTGACCTCGTGATCTGCCCAAATTACTTCTTAAGAAAGGCTTCTTTGCCCCTACACTAAGTCAGGTCCTCCTGCTGAATGCCCTCTTAACACCCTGTGTTTCTCCTTCACAGCACTTACTACGTTTGTGATCAAAGTATTGTCATGCTTAATGACTGCCTGAAGTTGGGACCGAAAGCCACAAGAGAGAAGGGACTATGTCTGTCTTGTTTGTAGTTGTATTGGCAGCATACACAACAACTGAATGACTGAGCCCCACGGAGCGCCCTGCCAACTCTGTCATTTCTGTAAGACGTGAGCTTCGGTTTAAAATACATGAGCATTCTTGTAAAACTGCCTTGGGCCAGGTACGAGGGTACTATGCTTAGAGTGTCCTGCTCTGACCAACATCTGGTTGCATCCCCGCCCACTAGACAAGGAATCTGTGGGCCAAGAGGATGTGCCTCCAGGAGTCTGTGCTCTCAGAAGGGACTAAGCTGCAGTATCCATGCAGCCCTAGACTGGGGAACCACCAAGGAGCAGCTGCTTGCAGTGTGGTGATTAGAGGTTGGACAGAAAGGCTGGGGGTGTAGGGTAAGATCGGGGCTGGAGAAAAAGCAGGTTAGGCTTCAGTATGTGGCTAGGACTTGATCTTCCTGTGCTGCCATGTCCAGGCTCAACCCTCCGGGGAGTCCAGGAATTCTAATTTACATCTGGCCTTCCAGACCTTAATAAAAACCTATCTGTCAGGGTCAGAGGATGTGACCTTTAATTTAATAGTTTGTTAGGTTAATTTGTAACTTCTAAATTTGTAACTTTTAGACTGAAGGTATACAAACCTCCATCTGTACCTTGCCCTAGTCCCCTAAATGTTGAAGCATGCCTGTCTAGCAGGAGATGGAAGGTTTCTGGGTCCCTTTCCTATGTCCCCATTGATCTGGATAGTCCTCTGTTGGCCCCATGCTTACTTGGGCAGTGGTTGGCAACGTCCCTAATGTCTGTTTATGGTTGCCTCTGAGATGAAAGGTCCCCTTTTCAGAGCCAGGTTGCGATGGAAAGCCTCTATCTTTCCTAAACCAGGTCTTCATTAGTAGCTAAAGTCCTCATCATGGCAGTGGGATAGGAAGCTGGGAGGAGGTAGGAGACTATTCAGTGAACACCAGGAGGCAGGAACCGCTGCTCAGAATCCTCAGCTGCAATAGAGCTCAGAGGTCTAATAGAGCCCTTCTGTCTTGCTTTGACACAGACAGAAAAAGGCAAGACATTATTTGTATAAATTAAGACCAATCAGAGAGGAAAAGTTTTATGAGGCTATCCTCAATGGTAAACAGAGGTGGTCAGGGCTCACTACTGAATGGAAATCTAGGGGAAAAAAGTTGGACTTCCGTGAAATGTATTAGATATTAAGCCCACTGAGAAAATGCTATGCATGTAGTTAGGTCAAACACAGGATTAGCAAAATGGACACCAAGATGATTTGCATTCCCAAAGCTTCTTAAATATTTTCTCCTAAAAGTAGACTTATTCTGATGTGTTCAGAATGCCAAGGGACCAAATTAACTAATTCCTCATCACATGGCCGCTTTGTCGTTATATTTTGTTAGTGGGAGTGCTAAGAGCTTTACTTTCTCTGGCACTTGGATTTCTAGAAATTACTAGAAATAGCCTGTGACAGCCTGTCACTTACTGGGGAGGTAATTGGCTGGTTAGTGAATTATCCAGACTGCTGAGACAACAGGCAGGCCAGCTGAAGAACTCCTGTCTTTGTAGATTGAAACCTCTCTTCCATTTCTTCCGCCTTTGACAAGATTTAGCTACAGGGAGAGACAGGAGAGAGATAGAGAGGTGAATCCTTAACAGCCATATTAGAGATGGGCTTCGAAGATAAGTGCCCTTCCTGGGGGATAAACAACTTTCTAAGCCCTCTTCCTATTGGTGAAAATTTCAGGGCTTACAGATTTATTTTGTACTATCATCATAAGCTGTGCCATAGATGAGTCTTTATTTTTCTGAGCTTTAGATATAAAACACTGAAATTTATCCAAGTGTCCAATTGCAATTACATCATTTTTTTCTTTAGGAATCCAAGGACTTTATTTTGCTCTTCAAACAATGTAATTTTTAAGTTCTTTTGCTAATAAAAGATTTCACCACTCTATTTAATGTTACATATGTTGAAGTCCTTGAGAGGAAGTGCATTGATGTCTGCAGCTTCCTTTGAAATACATCGAAAACTAAGATGGATTGGTGAATGCATAGGGGACTGACTATCTGGAGAGAACAGTGATAAATTTGGAACAGGAAAATGTTGATTCTAGAATCTGGATGTTGGATATATGAGGGAATCACTGTAAAATTATTTCATGTTTCTTATATTTTTTATTTTTTTAAATAAAATGTTAAGTAAAATTTAAAAAGACTTTCATAAACTCCCTTATTGTGAATAGGCCAAATATTCCCTCAGTCAAAGTATCTGAACTATTATTAACCTAAAGCTCCTTAACAAATAGCAAGAAACAAACCAAAAAGATTTGAATATTTATGTCTAAGGTAATTTAAAAATGACTTTTTGATTAGTCTTTTAATAAAGAAACATTAAAATTTTTATAAGGTTAAAATGTGTAGTGATTTCACACCTTTGAATGATGTCCTCAAAGTTACAGTATTGTGTAATATCTTAAAAGCAAGAATTGCTGTAGCAGTAAAATTTCATCTTATATACACAGTTGTCTTATATTAGTAACCTGTATAGATTTCCAAAACAATAGCCTCAAGAATGTAAATCCAGAGAAGAGATGGTCTACATTTCTTCATAAATTTCCTTTTCCAATATCTAGCCTGCTTTTAATATTTTAATATTAAAAACTTACATTAAATTAAGATTTATAATCATTTATCATTTTCTTTGTTAAATTTAATTATATACATCTGTGAAAGATAAAGACTTTATAGACAAACCACCTTATATTTTTTATTTCATTAGCATGATTCTTTCACTTCTCTCAACCCAAAAATCATAATAATCTCAATTCAACTGAGACATATAAAAGGGAAATTATTTTCAATTCCCCACACGCTTTCAAAGTAAAACTTAGACATAGAAAAACCAAAAAAGATACTATGTGCTCAGCAAAATCAATTTCTATTTTATTAAATAAATAATTACTCAATAATTTTTTTTCTTAAGATGGTCTTAAACTAATTCAATGGCCTATTGAAAGTTTGATTAATGGGGTAAAAAACAGACACTTAAAAATAAAATAATATATTTTCTTTGGCTCAAAGTTATTAAGATAGAATGGATGTATTTTTTAAATAGCCAAGGCCATTTCCTCCTCCATTTTAAAAATATGTCTTTTGCTCATTGAAAGAGAGATTCAGACTTGACAATTTTGTCTGGTGAAGAGAAAATTACACCTATTGAAAAATTTGATTCAATTAATTTAGCCAAGAAGAGTTAGTCAACTAAAACAATACCTCCTGCTCACAGTATCTGTATCTTTAGGTGAATAGCTTTAGAATACTGAGGAGTTTGAGAAAGAGTTCACATGAGAATGGAAGCAGACCCAACACATGCACATATAAAAATCACATATGTATCTTGAGGGCACTACATGCATCCTGAGAAAGGGAGAATATAGAGCCTGCAGATTAGCACTAATAACATTCATACACTGTACAGACACTAAGTACATACGAATTAACAAAAGTGATATAACAGGAAAAGAGATTTGTTGTTTAACACTTGTTCCATCTTTATAGCATGAAAGCAGTTCAATCAACAGGATTTTTTTCTTTTTTGCAGTAAGCCCTTATCAGTGATTCAGAATTTCTATGAGGGGCATAAAAATGGCTTGCATTTCTACTTGTCATTCAACTGGCTGTAACAGGTACTTTGTCTGAAGTTCAGTTTCCTTGGCTTTGACATTCACTACAAATGCAGATCTTTCCTGCTTTTCACGTTGCCTCATGCTCTCTGAGGAAGTTTTACCTGAAAATAGGTGAATTTAAGAGCACAAAGTAAGCTTTGTGCTTATGAGACCTCCAGGAACACAGCTAGTCTTCCATCCATGATTGAAACCACATCTTCCAACAGAAGGGCGCTTGCCGAGAGAGCATTCTGTGAGCGTCATCCTGCCCATGATACGGCTAGGGCTGTTTCTCTTCCTCCAAGTAAAAGACTAAGAGCTGTTGACCTCTAGGAAAGACTTCACAGGTGCTGTGCATGTGGCCACTCAGGATCATGTGAGGCTGAAACCACCCGGTAACTTCTGTAAAGCCTGGAGAAAGCACATCACAGTTATCCTTAAGCCATCAGAATCTTTCCCACAACATTGTCACTTCTCCAATACAGTGGGTCAGGCTGCAGGACTGGGCTGCAGCTAGCAGTTATGGCTTATGTCAACACTGGCTGAAATGTTGTTCCTGCTGGTGGGAAAAATTCAGTGTGTGAGAAATTTCAAGTTCAGTTAATATGGCAGAGCAGTTGCTGCAACCATCCCCTTCCAGCACCAGGCCTGTCATCATGGAATAGCCCTTTACAAGAAAACAGCATTTTAGAGTTGAAAACATTCTCAAATCATCTTACCTTGCACGTTTTCCTCTGATAGTGGAAGCCAGTGTCATGGCTGCCAGTAGCTACCTGGAGCTGCACATGCAGTAGATGGTCAAACACTGTGACACCGTGCCACATCATCTGTCAACATGGCGGAAACACCGCCTTCCTGCTTCCACGGCGACTCTTGGAGTAAAGACACTTTCAGGCTGCAGCAACCATGAATAATATCAAAGACTCTTTCCATTTGCAATGTTCTTCATAATCTGTCCAAGCAGCCACTTCATTTTCTCAAGTGAGTGGCTGTCCGCTGGAAACATGATCTTCAGCCCAGGTTCTAGACACCCCTGTTCTCGGACCCACTGTGTTGAAAGATCACTAAGTAATGATTAGCCATTCACAAAATAGAAGAGCTGAAAAGAGAACATCCATGAGGTTCAGTTGCAAATAACTCTCCAACAGGAAAAAAAAAATTTAGAAAGTTCTGCCTTCTAAGTTCTAATCTGATTGGAGCTTTCCTCCTGCCTGTGTCTTCCAATGGTAACCTATTAAATCTAGTAAGAGTTTGCCATAAGAAATACTTGGAAATTCCAAGCAAGATGGATATGTCCAGGTCTCAGCTAAATACCCGGTACATAGACTCCAAGTTGGCACATATGCACCAGAAAAGACTATGTTTACATATGCTTTATATTTCTTCAATTGTCAAATGTTTTACCATTTTTCATTTTTAAAAAATGTTTCTATCTTCTTTGGTTCTTAGCAATATCTTCTGTCTCCTTTGGTCACTTATTATGGAAGACACAGAAAGTTCCTTTTACTTCTAGTTCTTGAACCGGAAGGTAAAAACCAAAGAAACTGGGAACGTGGCTTGAATTTCACATTTATGGGACAGCCTGGAATTGGCTTAGAGATTATTTCAAGGTTTAGTTGTCAAAACCAGACTTAGAGATCCTTTGGCAGGCGTGTTCCCTCAAAACTTCATCACTGTCTGCTCTGTTTCTATCAAAGTGCTTTGTAGTCATCACAGCCAGTGATTCTTGTCTTTTACTTTAATAAATTTATTTAAGGAATTTATAAGAATAATTTTTGAAATTTATTTTGTTAATTTAAATATAGTAAAATTAGCTTTTTTTCTGTGCAACTCTGTGAGTTTTGAAAAATGCATAGATTTGTAAAACCACCTCCACAATCTGGATACAGACTACTTCCCTCACCTGAAGAGATTTGCATATGCTGTTCCCTGGTGGTCAAAAGTTCTCACCTCTAACCCCTGACAAAGAGCTGAGCTGATCTGTTTTCCATCTTTATAGTTTTGCATTTTCTAGAACAGAATACAAATGAAATAACACTATATATATTTTGAGTCTGGCTTCTTTCACTTAGCATAGTGCATTTGAGATTCATCTATGCTGTTGCAACTTCATTCTGTTTCATGGTTGAATAGTATTCCATTGTGTGGATGTACTGCATTCTGTTTATCCATTTCCCAGTTAAAGAATGTTTGCGTTACTTTCAGTTTTTAGTGAAAGTGTGAGAAGCATCACCATGAACATTTGCTTACAGGTTTTTGTAAACATAAGTTTCCAATTTTCCTTGCTGGGTCATAGGTGTATGTTTAAATTTTTAAGAAACTGCCAAACACTTTTCCAGAGTAGCTATACTATTTTGCATTCTCACTAGCCATGTACAAGAGTTCTGGTTGTCTCACCCCTGCCAGTACCTCCTACTCTCAGTTTGTTCTTATTTGTGCCATTTTGATAAGTATACCATGATGTCTCATTATGGATTCAGTTGTATTCCTCTGATGACTAATCATGTCAAGCATCTTTTTGCATGCTATTTGCCATCCATATATCTTCTTTGATGAACTGAATGTTCAAATCTTTTGCTTTTTTTAGGAATTGGGTTGTTCGCTCTTTTTCTTCTCAATTTTGAGTTTTGTTTTGGATACAAGTCCCTTGTCAGATACTTGATTTGCAAATATTTCCCCTAGTCTTGTCTTTTTGTTCTCCAACAATATCTTTTGCAGAGAATGTCTGAATTTTGATTACATCAATTTATCTTTTTTAAATTTATAGGTTGTGCTTGCCATGTCATATCTAAAAGTGTTTTGCTTACCTGGGGTCAAGAACAACTTATCCTATGTTTTCCTCTAAAAATTTTAGTTTTGCATTCTACATTTAACTGACAATCCATTTTAAAAATTGTTGTATAAAGTGTGAGATATAGGTTAAGATTTATTGTTTTATTTATGTCTGTCCAATGATTTGAGCATTGGTCACAGAAAAGGGCAATGCTCCAGTGAATTGCTTTTACACCTCTGTCAAAAATCAGTTGACTATATATCACTGTGGGTCTGTTTCTGGACTCTCTATTCTGTTCTATTGAGATCTGTGTGTATCCTTTCACCAGTACCACAATCTTGAGTCCTGTAGCTTTACAAAATTAGATGGAATCCTCTAACTTCTTTCTTCTTTCCCAAAATTATTGTAGCTATTCTGATTACTTTGTATTATGTATACATTTTAGAAAAGCTTTTGATATCTCAAAAATAAAAGTCTGCTGAGATTTTGATTGGGGTTGCAATAAATCTATAGATCAATTTGGGAAGAACTGACACCTTAATACTACTGAGTCCGCAAATCCATGAACACAATGTATTTCTTCATTTATTTAGATCTTCTTTGATTTCTTTCATCAGAATTTTGTATTTTTTAGCATATAAAGCCTGGATGTTCTCCTGGATTTGTACCTAAGCACTTCATTGAGGGAATTATCACAAAGGATACTTAGAAAAATTTCTGTTACTAATTATTCAATGCTATGTGGAGAGAAATACATTTGATTTTGTGTATTAATCTGGTATCCAGCAACCATGCTAAATTCACTTAAGTCTAAAAGTTTTTTTGTAGAATTCTTGGGATTGTCTATGTAGACAATCAGGTCATGCACATAAAGAAAGTTTTATTTATTTCTTCCTAGTATATATTTTTAATGTATTTTTCTTGTCTTATTACACTAGCTAGGATGTCTACTATGATATTAAATAGAAATGGTAAAAAAAAAAAGACAACCTTACCTTGTTTCCAATCTGTGAGGGAAATCATTTAGTCTTTCGCCATTGAATATGATGTTAGCTGAGTTTTCTGTAGATGCTCTTTACCAATTTATCAATGAATGTATGTTGAGTTTTGGGAAAAAAAATTGCATCTACTGAAACAATTTTGGTTTTTTTTTTTTCCTTTTTTAGTGTGTTAACATAATAAGGTAAGTTACACTGATTGATTTTAGAATGCTGAACCAGCCTTACATTGCTGGGATAACCCACTTCCCTTTGGTAGTAATATACTTTTAACATATTTGCACCATTTAATGGATTTGCACCATTAATATTTTATTGGAGGTTTTTGAACCTATGTTGCTATGTTTATGAGAGATTTTGAGCTGTTCCACTGATGTCTGTGTCTATTCTTTCACCAATATCATACTCTCTTGACTATTGTAGCTTTACAGTAAGTCTTAAAATCCGGTATTTTGAGTCCTCCAACATTTTTCTTCTTTTTAAAACTTATTTTAGCTATTCTAATTACTTTATATTTCATACAAAAACTCCTCTTCCTTTTCTTCCTCCTTTTTCTTCTTCTTTTCTATTTCCCTAATTTTGCATACACATTATGTTGGTCTCATAGGATAAGTAGAGATCATGTAGAACTGGCATTATGTCCTCCTTATGTATTTCATAGAACTCACGTGTAAAGACACTTAGGTTTGAAGTTCTCCTTGCTGGAAGATTTTCAACTATAAATTCTGTTTCTTTGATAGAGATAAAAGTACTCAGATTTTCTATTTCTTTTTGTATAAGTTTTAGCAACTTGTATCTTTCAAATAATTGGTCTATTTAATCTAAAGTGTAAATTTATCAGCTTAGAGTTATTTATTGCATTCCCTTGTTAAATTTTTAATGTCTGTGGAGTCTATTGAGATATCTTCTCTTTTGTTCCTGTTACCGGTAATTCTTGTGGGTTTTCTCTCTCTCTCTCTCTCTCTCTCTCTCTCTCTCTCTCTTTCTCACTCCTCAGTCTGGATATTACTGGTCTTTCCAATGAACCAGCTTTTGGGTTTTATTATTTTTCTGTTTTAAATTTCATTGATTTCTGCTCTTTATTGTTTCCTTCGTTCTATATACTTTGGGTTTAACTCTTTCTAGCTTCTTAAGGCATAATATTATATTTTGATTTGAGACTTTCTTTTCTAATATGAGCATTTAATGTTCCAAATTTTCCTATTAGCATTGCCTTGGTTGCATCCCACAAATTTTGATATGTTCAAAATGTTTTAAAATTTTCCTTGGGTAATTTCCATTTATCTATTTTCAAGTTTCTCAACTCCTCTGATATCTCCATTCTGCTATTGAATAATTCCAGGGAACTTTTTGTTTCAGTTGTTATAAAGTTTAAGGTCTAAAATACTCATTTGGTTCTTTCTTTTAGACTGCATTTATTTGCTGAAAATGTGTATCTTTCCCTTCAAGAGTATGTGCCCTTACTTTGTGAAACACAGCTACAATAATTGCTTTAAAGTCTTTGTCTGTTAACTCCAACATCTGGGTCATCTAGGGTTGGAATCTGTTGATTCTTATTTTCTCATGAGAATTACTGAGATTTTGTTCTGGTTCTTTGTATGTTGATAATTTCAGGTTATATCATAGATATTTTAAATTTCGTTTTGAGTCTCTGACTCCTGTTTAAATGTTCTGGAAAATGTCTATTTTTATTTTAGTAATCAACCTGATTAGGTTTGGAGTACAAGTTGCCACCCACCTTTTGCAGGTTTCTGTTTCAGTGTTGGTTTTGTTTTCAAAACTTTTGCTTTGATATTTGGGTCTGCTCCATGGGGGCACCACTCAGGTCTAGGACATAGGAAGTGTACTACACTGTAGTTCAGTTCTCCAAGCCTTTGCTGTGTTGCTTCAGATCAGTTTTATGCATGTGTAACTCAGTGGTGAGTTTAAGATTTGTTACACAGATTCAAGGGATTTCTTTGTCAATTCCCTTCTCTCTGTGATATTTTCCCCACATTTTCCAGCACCCAGAGCCCCTTTTTCCTGTTACTATAACTTAAAATTGGGTTTTTATCTGCCCTGCACAGCTACACGCATCAAGGACTGAGTCCACCTTAAGGGCAGAGCAACAAGACCACAGTGTCCACCTATCAGAGCAAAAGACTTTCAGAGAGTGAATTGCCCTTACACCCTCCACTGCTACTACAGAAGTACAGCTTCATGACTGGGGCTTGCCTCAAAGCAGGACTGGGAGGGTAAAAAGAGAGAAAATAAAGACAGGAGGTATTTCTACTGAACAATTTGTCCTGTAAGAAACCCACTTCCTGCTTTCTTTCCTCTGTCCAAAAAGTAAGAGTTTTTCCTGGAGCTTTTTCTATCCATAACTGCTGCAGAGTTCCAACATTCAGGCTGCTCTTGAGTATAAACCAGAATATATGTTAAATTTTTTTAAAGGTCGGGGAGCAGGAGGGATGGGGTGTAGGCATGGTGGCTCGCACTTGAAATCCCAGCACTTTAGGGTGCTGAGGTGGGAGAATTGCTTGAAGTTTCAAAACAGCTTGGGTAACAAAGTGAGATCCCCATCTCTACTTTTTTTTTAATAAAAATGAAAATAATGGGAAACTTACTCCTTATCAGTCACGATCATCAAGATTTTATTTCCCTACTATTACTTACTCTTCAAAGTTCTCAGATAGTTGCTTTACGTATTCTGTCTAGTTTTTAGTTGTAAGCAAAGAGATGGGCAGACTGTGCTTAATCTACCACAGCTACTCAGAATTAATTTTGTCTATTTTCATTTTATTCACTAACTTTAGAATCTAAATCTTAGATTAAGATTAAGATTTTTACTGTCTTTGTTTTCAGAAACTCTTACCATAGCAACTTTGATCAAAGTATCATCAGATTTTGCAAGCTGTCCTTGCTCATATGAAAGCACTTAAAGCTGTAAAGGGACTCACAAATCATAGGAACATTGTGTTATGTTACCTGTGTGTGATTTGGTCAGAAGCGCTTGGGTCAGGTCCAGTTCTCTTATCAGCTAGAAGATCTCAAGTCAGTTATCAAACCTCTCTGAACTGCAGTTTCCCCATCTTTAAAATAAAGATCATCATACAAACCTTGCAAGGTTGTTGTAAGAATTAAATCAGACATTAGGAGTGCTGAGTCTGCCTATACTAGGTACTCAATAAATGGTAACTATTTTTTATCATTAGGAACAGTTTGTATTGTTGATGTTTATTTGACCAGTTTTATTCAAAGGATACTTTTCTTTGCTTTATATCCTTGTTTCAGTGTTATGGTAACAGTAATCATTAGATTTCAATCAAGATAATTGCAAACTATGGATGAGATCAGTCCGAAGTATCTCAATAATGAAGATCCATAGGGGTCTGCTTGCTTGTACAACAGCCTCCTTTGTCCTTCATTTCACCTTCCTTGGGTTCAGTTACCTGTGGTGAATCACAGTCTAAGAATATTACATACAGTAAGATATTTTGAGAGAGGACCATAGTCACATATTATAGGCTATTCGTTATTGTTGTTAATCTCTTACTATGCTTATTATGAATTAAATACCATCATACGTATATATGTATAGAAAAAAACATGGTATATATAGGGTTCTGTACTATCTACAGTTTCAAGCATTCACTGGGGATTTTGGAATGTATTCCCTGTGGATAAGGGAATACTATTTTTACTCTTGGTAAAAATAGTATATTTTGTCTGGGCGCGGTGGCTAACACCTGTAATCTCAGCACTTTGGGAGCCGAGGCAGGTTAATCAAGAGGTCAGGAATTGAGACCAGCCTGGCCAACATGGTGAAACCCCATCTCTATGAAAAATACAAACAATTAGCTGGGCATGGTGGCGTGCACCTGTAATCTCAGCTACTCAGGAGGCTGAGGCAGGAGAATTACTTGAACCCAGGAGGCAGAGATTGCAGTGAGCCGAGATCACACCACTGCACTCCAGCTCGGGTGGCAGTACAAGACTCCGGCTCAAAAAAAAAAAAAAAAAAAAAGTGTGTTTTTTGAAGAGATGATTATAGAAGATGGCAGTGCCCAATGACCAGAAAAAATA
This sequence comes from Cebus imitator, assembly GCF_001604975.1. Taxonomy (NCBI): domain Eukaryota; kingdom Metazoa; phylum Chordata; class Mammalia; order Primates; family Cebidae; genus Cebus; species Cebus imitator. The sequence goes on along the minus strand of NW_016107439.1, from coordinate 3,399,191 downwards.
GCACCTTCTGGAGAAACATTTCTCAGGGATCTGACAATACAGAAAAGAAGAATCAGGTGGTTGTAGAAACACAAAGAAGAATATGAGAGGACAGTAATATATCCTGTCTTTGGTAGAAAACTTTTCCTTCAGTACCTTTTATTTTTTTAACTGTAGCTTCAACTCATGTATTTCTTTGTTTCCTGAAATATCCTGGTACCAATTCTCTTCTATTCATCAACCCTCATTATAAATTCAAAATCTTGTCACTGCCTGGAATTTCTTTGTTGAAATGGAGGTCACATTTTTAATAATCCAGCTTCCTGGTGGCCCTCTTTTTCCATATGCTAATTAATGGCCATAATTTTCTTTTCTTTCTGATTCTCTATTGTCTTTCTCATGTGTGGCAGGTTATAACTTGCTTCAAGATTTGCTTCTTGTTTTTTTTCTTCTTGCTAGCTCTCCTGTTTATGAGCTTATAGTGCTTGCCTGGGACTTTTTAATTGCATTCTATTTGAACACAAATGGCTTCTGAACTTTTTATTCCTCACATTTCTGGAATGATAATAAGTAATAGAGTCAAATTTAACTAAAGAATATCAAAAGTTCGCTAGAGCAGAACACAGAATAATACAGCATTTCATTAGTTTTCAACACCCACACTAGAAATCTCACTAGTGATCATTCTTTTCCATTCTGTTGCCATTGCCCCTGCATTCACAATGTCTGCTATTATTTCAAAAGTGCCAAAATACAGTGATTTCTTCCACAGGGCAATGTAGGACTGAAAATGAGCTGGCCATTAAAGGGAAAGTATCAGTTATGCTAAATATGAAATCGCACATCAACTAATAACCAAGTGTCTATAAAGTGCCTACTGTATACCTAGCAATGAATGAAAATGGCCTATGTCAAAAGCTCCTTCTTTTTCTATTCCACCTCCTTTGATGCTCCCTGGTGGTCTTGAGTGCTCTCCCTGTATACCCTCCTGTTCCCCTCATTCTAATCAGCAATTTTTATCCCAAATATTCTTTCTTGAAAAACATAAACCTTAAAAGCTTCACAGGTTTGACTTGCCAGCCTCTCAGATCATATGGGTGCAAAAACTACTGACAGTCTGCTATAGACTGAATGTTTGTGTGCCCTTAAAATTCATAGATTGAATCCTAACCCCCAAGATGATGGTATGAGGAGGTGAAGCCATTGAGAGGTAATTAGGTCATGAAGGTGGAGCCCTCATGAATGGGATTAGTGCCCTTATGAAGAAGCTCCGGAGAGCTCCATTGCCCCTTCCCCTATGTGAAGATACAACAAGAAGACAACAATCTTTGATATAGGATGTGGCTCCTCACCATGCACCGAACCTGCCGGCACCTTGATCTAGACCTTGCAGCCTCCAGAACTGTAAAAAGTATACATTTGTAATTTAAACCACCCAGTCTATGGTATTTTTGTTATAGCAGCCCAAATGGACTGAGACAGTCCAAAGGAGTAGGTAACAGAAGCACCCACTATTATAAATATAGTAATGCCACCTGGGTTTGGGAGGGTTCTTGCGGAAATGGTCCAGGAGTAGAGCTGAATTGCAAAGGGAGGTAGCGTGGGTCTCTTCTGTTTTGGTTGAGGACTCTGGAAACCTGCCATTAAGAACTGCTTTTGTGATTAATTTTATTTTTTAATAAAATAATTTTGAAGAGAATGGACATCTGAGAAGGAGCCTACATCAGCAAAATAGTCTAAGCTGTGATCTGGGTTTATGACTTCCTTTGGTACTTCCAAGATTTGAAAACTCTTCTAGTCAGCTAAGTAAAAATCTGTCTTAAAATTATAATGCTCTGTCAAAAATGAATTCCTAATAAAGTTAATAAAAATAAATGCCTACATAACTGGCTGACAAAAGCTGAACTAAGATTTTTTTCTTTCCACCATGATGGAGTAATTAGTCCTGGACCAGCCCTTCTGTTGAAAACAACTATAAAACTGAAATATATGAAATGGTATATGAAAAGACTACCTTTTTAAGTATAGACAGCACAGAACTATGATCCATGAATGAAGTGAAGCAAATATGACATCTACAGCCAGTTCAGCTCTTTCTGGATTTTGGCATGGAGAGGGAGAACCCTCTTAGTAATTGGCCATCTTAGTGAGCTGAGAGACAGAGATTAGAACTCAGACACTAAGTTCACTAAGATTGGTGGCGCCACCTCCACTACAGAGTGCTGTCTCCTCCATTGTCACAGGCTTTCCGAAGTGACTCACATGTAAGGACTAAGCATGGCAAGGTGTGAAGGCTGTACCTGACTCTATGGGCAATACTTACTCCAGAGTACCCTGCTGGGTTGGCCCACACTCATTGGGCCTTCACTGAAGTTTATTTTCTACCTTTACACAATCTTTCCTTTCCCTTCATAATGGTTGATTCCTAAGAAACATCTTTCACCCCTAAATTCTACCTCAGCCTTTGCTTCTAGAGAATCCAACTTGCTGTACTTGTTCTGCTGCATTGAATTCTATCAAACATTGAAGGAAAAATTAATACCATTTAATATATACCCAGAAAACAGAGGAGACAAGAATACTCCTAACTCATATAACAGAATAACCTAATACCAACATCTGACAAGGACATTACAAGAAAACTAAAGATCAATATCCTTTATAAACATAGATATAAAAAGTCTTAAGAAAATAATTAGTAAAACAAATCCAACAATCTGTAAATATAAAAATATTGTATGTCATGACAAATGAGGGTTTATACTAGGAATGCAAGATAGAATTATGTAAAAATCAATCAGTGTAATTTACCGCATTAACAAAATAAAAGAGGAAGGTAATATGGATACAGAAAACATATTTAACAAATTTCAGCATTCCTTCATGATAATAACTCTCAACAAAGTGAAAATAGAAATATTCTCAATTTGATAAAGGGCATCTATGAAAACTCTACAGATAATGTGATATTTAACGGTGAAAGAATGAATACTTTCTTCCTGAAGTCAGGAATGAGGCAAGGATACCTAATCTCACTACCTCTATTCAACATCATACTGGATGTTCTAGCCATGGTATAAGCAACAAAAATAAATAAAAAGGAAAATGTCCAGAAGGACAAAAGTATACTTGTCTTTATTCACAGACAACATGTTTAAATGTGTAGAAAATCCTATAAATGTATAAAAATCCTAAAATAATTAAGTGAATTTAGCAAATTTGGAGGATATAAGTTCAATATGTTTAAATCAAATGTATCTATATTAGCAACAAAAAGGGAAAGATAAATATAAAAAAAATCATTTATAATAACATTTAAGAAAACAAAATACTTGAGGATAGATGTAATAAAAAATACATTATCTCTATATTGAAAACTGAGATAAATTAGAAGAGACTGAAATAACTGTTAAGTTATTCCATGTTCATGGATTGGAAGGTTTTACGCTGTTAAGATCTTATTTCTCTCCAAGTTGATCTATAGATTGAAAGCAATCTCAATCAGAATCCCAGAAGGTTTCTTTTGTAGTACCTGATGAGATGATTCTAAAATTTATATAGAAATACTAAAAACACAAAATATCCAGAGCATTGTTGAAAAATTATATCAAAGTTTGAGGACTTTACTTGGTTTTATGGCTTACTATAAAACTATAGAAAGCAAGACAATAGGTTATTGGTGAAAGGCTAAGCAGATAGATCAATATTCAAGAGAAGAGTATAGAGAATTCAGAAATAGACATATATGGCCAGTGGATTTTGATTAAATTGTCAAGGAATTTAATCAAAATTAAATTAATTTTTGAAATAATAGTTTTCACGTAGTTTTGAAACAATTGGATATGTGTGGGGAAAAAAAATCTCAACTTTTAACTTATACCATGCAGAAAAATTAACTTGAAATGCATCATGAACTTACACATGAAAGCTAAAACTCTTAAGCCTTTAAAAAAAAGTAGGGATGTTTTCACTACCTTGGAATAGAAAAACATAACATAGACAAGACACCAAAACTAGAAACCATTAAAAAAAATTATAAATTAAACTTGCATCAAAATTTAAATTTCTTTCTTTTTGAAAGACATCATTAAGAAAATTTAAAAAGCAAGCTACATACTGCAATAAATATGTAACATCTGACAAATTATTTAAAGAACCCCAGAATTCAGTATTTTATTTTATTTTCTCACTTATTTTTATTAATATAGTAAGTTACATTAATTGGTTTTCAAATATTAAACCAACCTTGCATTCCTAGAATAAATTTCTTTATATATATTTTTTATTGTACTTTAATGTGTTTATATATATATATATGTATATATATATATATATATATTTTATTGTACTTTAGGTTCTGGGGTACATGTGCAGATCACACAGGATTGCTGCACATGTACATACATGGCAAGCTGGTTTGTGTCTTCCATCCCCCGTCACCTATATCTGATATTTCTCCCCATGTTAAACCTCCCTAAATTCCCTACACCCCACTGTCCCTACCCTACTCCACCTGCAACAGATCCCAGTGTGTGATGCTCCGCTCCCTGTGTCCATGTGTTCTCATTGTTCAACACCCACCTATGAGTCAGAACATGCAGTGTTTGATTTTCTGTTCTTGTGTCAGTTTGCTAAGAATGATGGTTTCCAGATTCATCTATGTCCCTACAAAGGACACTAACTCATCATTTTTTATGGCTGCATAGTATTCCATGGTGTATATGTGCCACATTTTCCTTGTCCAGTCTATCATCAATGGGCATTTGGGTTGGTTCCAGGTCTTTGCTATTGTAAATAGTGCTGCAATGAACATATGTTTGCATGTGTCTTTATAACAGAATGATTTATAATCCTTTGGATATATACCCTGCAATGGGATTCGTGGGTCAAATGGAATTTCTATGTCTAGGTCCTTGAGCAATTGCCACACTGTCTTCCACAATGGTTGCACTAATTTACACTCCCACCAACAGTGTAAAAGTGTTCCTATTTCTCCACATCCTCTCCAGCATCTGTTGTCTCCTGATTTTTTAATGATCACCATTCTAACTGGCCTGAGATGGTATCTCAATGTGGTTTTGATTTGCATTTCTCTAATGACCAGTGATGATGAGCATTTTTTCATGTTTGTAGACTGCATAAATGTCTTCTTTTGAAAAGTGTCTGTTCATATCCTTCACCCACTTTTGAATGGGTTTGTTTGTTTTTTTCTTGTAAATCTGTTTTAGTTCTTTGTAGATTCTGGATATTAGCCCTTTGTCAGATGGGTAGCTTGCAAAAATTTTTTCCCATTCTGTTGATTGCTGTTTCACTCTAATGATTGTATCTACCTGGAGTTAATTTTAGTGTAAGGTGTCAGGAAGGGATCCAGTTTCTGTTTTCTGCACATGGCTAGCCAGTTTTCCAAACATCATTTATTAAACAGGAAATCATTTGCCCATTGCTTGTTTCTTTCAGGTTTGTCAAAATCAGATGGTTGTAGATGGGTGGCATTGCCTCTGAGGTCTCTGTTCTGTTCCATTGTTCTATATGTCTGTTTTGATACCCGTAGCATGCTGTTTTGATTACTGTAACCTTGTAGTATAGTTTGAAGTCAGGTAGCGTGATGCCTCCAGCTTTGTTCTTTTTGCTTAGGATTGTCTTGGCTATGTGGGCTCTCTTTTGGTTCCACATGAAGTTTAAGGTGATTTTTTCCAGTTCTGTGAAGAGGGTCATAGCTGGCTTGATGGGGATAGCATTGAATCTATAAATTACTTTGGCCAGTATGGCCATTTTCACAATATTGATTCTTTGTAACCATGAGCATGGAATGTTTTTCCATTTGTTTGTGTCCTCTCTTATTTCCTTGAGCAGTGGTTCATAGTTCTCCTTGAAGAGGTCCTTTACATCCTTTGTTAGTTGTATTCCTAGGTATTTGATTCTCTTTGTAACAATTGTGAATGGGAGCTCGCTCTTGATTTGGCTCTCTTTCAGTCTGTTACTGGTGTATAGGAATGCTTGTGATTTCTGCACATTGATTTTGTATCCTGAGACTTTGCTGAAGTTGCTTATCAGTTTAAGGAGATTTTGGGCTGAGACGATGGAGTCTTCTAAATATACAATCATGTCATCTACAAATAGAGACAATTTGACTTCCTTCTTTCCTAATTGAATACCTTTTATTTCTTTTTCTTGCCTGATTGCTCTGGCTAGAACTTCCAATACTATATTGAATAGGAGTGATGAGAGAGGGCATCCTTGTCTGGTGCCAGATTTCAAAGAGAATGCTTCCAGTTTTTGCCCATTAAGTATGATACTGACTGTGGGTTTGTCATAAATCGCTTTTATTATTTTGAGATACATTCCATTGATACCTAGTTTACTGAGAGTTTTTAGCATAAAGGGCTGTTGAATTTTGTTGAAGGCCATCTCTGAATCTATTGAGATAATCATGTGGTTTTCCTCTTTGCTTCTGTTTATGTGGTGTATTACGTCTATAGACTTGACTATGTTGAACCAGCCTTGCATCCTGGGATGAAGCCTACTTGATCATGATAGATAAGCTTTTTGATGTACTGTTGCAATTGGTTTGCCAGTATTTTATTGAAGATTTTTGCATCTATGTTCATCATGGATATTGGCCTGAAGTTTTCTTTTTTTGTTGAGTCTCTGACAGGTTTTGGTATCAGGATGATGTTGGTCTCATAAAATAATTTGGGAAGGATTCCCTCTTTTTGGGTTTTTTGGAATAGTTTCAGAAGGAGTGGTACCAGCTCCTGTTTTTATGTCTGGTTGAATTCGGCTGTGAACCCATCTGGACCTGGGATTTTTTGTTGGTGGGCTATTAATTGCTGCCTCAACTTCAGCCTTTGTTTTTTGTGTATTCAGGGTTTCAACTTCTTCCTGGTTTAGGCTTGGGAGGGTGCAAGTATCCAGGAATTTATCCATTTCTTCCAGGTTTACTGGTTTATGTGCATAGAGTTGTTTGTAGTAATCTCTGATGGTAGTTTGTATTTCTGTGGAATCGGTGGTGATATCGTTTTTTATTGCATCTATTTGATTCTTTTCTCTTTTCTTTTTTATTAATCTGGCTAGCAGTCTGTCTATTTTCTAAAACCATCTCCTGGATTTATTTATTTTTTGAAGGGTTTTTTGTGTCTCTATCTCCTTCAGTTCTGCTCTGATATTAGTTATTTCTTGTCTTCTGCTAGCTTTTGAGGTTTTTGTTTGTTTGTTTGTTTGTTTATCTTGCCCCACTAGCTCTTTCAATTTTCATGATAGGGTGTCGATTTTAGATCTTTCCTTGCTTCTCATGTGGGCATTTACTGCTATAAATTTCCCTCTAGAGACTGCTTTAAATGTGTCCCAGAGATTCTGGTACGTTGTGCATTAGTTCTCATTGGTTTCAAAGAACATCTTTACTTCTGCCTTTATTTCCTTGTTTATCCAGTCAACATTCAAGAGCCAGTTGTTCAGTTTCCATGAAGTTGTGTGGTTCTGAGTTAGTTTCTTAATCCTGAGTTCTAATTTGATTGAACTGTGGTCTGAGAGACTGTTTGTTATGATTTCCATTCTTTTGCATTTGCTGACAAGTGATTTACTTCCAATTATGTGGTCAGTTTTAGAGTAGGTGTGATGTGGTGCTAAGAATGTGTATTCTGTGGATTTGGGATGGAGAGTTCTGTAGATGTCTATTCGGTTTGCTTGATCCAGATCTGAGTTTAAGTCCTGGATATCCTTATTAATTTTCTGTCTCATTGACCTGCCTAATATTGACAGTGGAGTGTTAAAGTCTCCCACTATTATTGTGTGGGAGTCTAAGTCACTTTGTACATCATTAAGAACTTGCTTTATGTATCTGGGTGCTCCTGTATTGGATGTGTATATATTTAGGATCATTAGCTCTTCTTGTTGCACTGATCCTTTTACCATTATGTAATGCCCTTCTTTGTCTCTTTTGATCTTTGTTGGTTTAAAGCCTATTTTATCAGAGACTAGGATTGCAACTCCTGCCTTTTTTTTTTCTTTTGCTCTCCATTTGCTTGGCAAATCTTCCTCCATGCCGTTATTTTGAGCCTATGTGGGTCCTTGCACATGAGATGGGTTTCCTGGATACAGCACACGAATGGGTTTTGACTTTTTATCCAATTTGCCAGTCTGCGTATTTTGATTGGGGCATTTAGCCCCTTTACATTCAAGGTTAATATTGTTATGTGTGAATTTGATCCTGCCATTTTGATGCTAGCTGGTTGTTTCACCCCCTAGTTGATGCAGTTTCTTCATTGTGTCAATGGTCTTTACCATTTGGTACATTTTTGGTGTGGCTGGTTCTGGTTGTTCCTTTCTATGTTTAGAGCTTCTTTCAGAAGCTTTTGTAAGGCAGGCCTACTGGTGACAAAGGAAGAAGCAATTACTTGTTCATAAAGGATTCTCTTTCTCCTTCACTTATGAAGCTTAGTTTAGCTGGATATGAAATTCTAGGTTGAAAATTCTTTTCTTTAAGGATGTTGAATATTGGCCGCCACTCTCTTCTGGCTTTTAGGGTTTCTGCTTAGAGATCCACTGTGGGTCTGATCGGCTTCCCTTTGTGGGTAACCCAACTTTTCTCTCTGGCTGCCCTAAGCATTTTTTCCTTCATTTCAACCCGGATGAATCTGATGATTATGTGCCTTGGGGTTGCTCTTCTTGAGGAATATCTTTGTGGTGTTCTCTGTATTTCCTGGACTTGAATGTTGGCCTGCTTTGCTAGGTTGGGGAAGTTCTCCTGGATAATATCCTGAAGAGTGATTTCCAGCTTGGATTCATTCTCTCCGTCACATTCAGGTACACCTGTCAAACGTAGATTAGGTCTTTTCACATAATCCCATATTTCTTGGAGGCTTTGTTCATTTATTTTCAATCTTTTTTCTCTAATCTTGCCTTCTCATTTTATTTCATGGAGTTGATCTTCAATCTCTGATATCCTTTCTTCCACTTGATCAATTTGGTTATTGAAACTTGTGTATGCTTCACAAAGTTCTCATGTTGTGTTTTTCAGCTCCATCAAGTCATTTACATTCTTCTCTAAGCTGGTTATTCTCATTAGCAATTTGCCTAACCTTTTTTCAAGGTTCTTAGTTTCTTTGCATTGAGTTAGAACATGTTCTTTTAGCTCAGGGAATTTTGTTATTACCCACCTTCTGAAGCCTTTTTCTGTCAGTTCATCAGATTCATTCTCCGTCCAGCTTTATTCCCTTGCTGGTGAGGTTTTGTGATCCCTTGGAGGAAAATAAGCATTTGGTTTTTGGTGTTTTCATCCTTTTTGCACTGGTTTCTTCCCATCTTCATGTATTTATCTACCTGTGGTCTTTGTAGTTGGTGACTTTTGGATGGGGTCTCTCAGTGGACATCCTTTTTGTTGATGTTGAAGCTATTTCTTTTTGCTTTTTAGTTTCCCTTTTAACAGTCAGTCCCCTCTGCTGCAGGACTGCTGGAGGTCCTCTCCAGACTCTGCTTGCCTCAGGACCACCTATGGCAGCTACAGAACAATAAGGGTTGCTATCGGTTTCCTCTTCTGTTATGTCCCAGAAGGGTACCTGCCAGATGTCAGCCTGAACTCTACTTTATGAGGTGTCTCTTTTGATATATGGGCATCAGGGAGCTGTTTCAGGAGACAGTCTGTCCCTTATAGGAGCTCAAATGCTGAGCTGGGAGCTCTGCTGTTCCATTCAGAGCTGCTGGGCAGGTACGTTTAAGTCTGCTGCAGTGGAACTCATAGCCACCTTTTTTCCCAGGTACTCTGTCCTGGGAAGGTAGGGCTTTATTTATAAGTTCCTGATATGCTGCTGCCTTTTTTCAGAGATGCCCTGCCCAGCAAGGAGGTAGTCTCATCACAGTCTGCCAGCAGAGGTGTTGCTGAGCTGCCATAGGTTCTACTCAGCTGCTGTCTGAACTTAATTGCAGTTTTGTTTACAGACGTACAGTTAGAACTGCCTCAGTAATGGCGGTCTGCATGGCTGACTGCCCTGGTAGTGGCAGACTGCCTCAGTAATGGCTGATGCCCTTCCCCCCACCAAACTGGACTCTCCCAGGTCCAGCTCTACTTGCTGCCACACTCTCAATCCAGAGCATTTCTGATTGCTGGTCTTTGTTGGGGTGGGACCCACTGAGCCAGATCGCCTGGCTCCCTGTTTCAGCACACTTTTTCTCAGTTGAATGGATGGCTCTGTCTCCCAGGCATTCCAGGTGCCTGTTGAAATGGTCATCCAGATTTGTGTGAATTTTTGTGTGGAGATCCACAGCGCTGCCTGAAACAGCCATGCTGAAAACTCATGGCGCTTTTCAGCCCAGGAATCTCCTGGTCTGTGGGCCACAAAATCTCATTTGGAAATGCCGTGATCACTCGCCCTCTGCATTGTTCTCTCTGGGAACTGCACTCCAGAGCTGTTACTATTTGGCCATTTTGGATCTTCTCCAAGAATTCAGCATTTTAAAAGGCAGACAATGCAGTTTTTTTAAAGGACAAAATAATTGAATAGGCACTTCACAGGGAGATGGGAAAGTGGTCAGGAAACAAGTTAAAAGATACTTGACATTATGAATGATAAGAGAAATGAAAAATAAAACCATGAGATATGGCTCATGTTTGTAATCCCAGCACTTTGGGAGACCAAGGCAGGGGATCGCCTGAGGTCAGGAGTTTGAGACCAGCCTGGCCAACATAATGAAACCCTGTCTCTACAAAAATAACAACAACAAAAAAAATTAGCCGGGCATGTTGGCAGGTACCTGTAATCCCACCTACTCAGGAGGCTGAGGCAGTAGAATCGCTTGAACCTGGGAGGCAGAGGTTACCAGTGAGCTGAGATCACACCTTTGGACTCCAGCCTGAATGACAGAGTGAGACTCTATCTCACAAAAAAAAAAAAAGCTAAAAACCACAAGATACCATTTCATGTGCACTAGGATGACTATAATCAGACACACAATAACAAGTATTGGCAAGATTGTGGAGAATTGGAACCTTCACACATTGATGATGGGAATGTAAAATGATGAAAAGTAATTTAACAGTCCTACAAATGTTAAACATACAGTTACTATATGACTCAGAAATTCTACTACTGGATATATACCCAAGAGAATTGAAAATATATGCCCACACAAAAACTTGTACATTCATGCTATCTTAAATAGCCAAAAAGTGGAAACAATTCAAATCATCGATTCATCATCTGGTGAATGGATAAATAAAATGTGGTATAAAGATAAAGTAGCCATAAAAAGGCATTATCCTCTGATACATGCTGCATCATGGATGAACCTTGAAGACATTGTGGCTTGCATGGTTTTGCTATTCTAGTGATCAGCACACTAAAAGCCCTGACTTCATCATCATGCAAAATGCCCATGTAACAAAATTACACTTATACCACATAAATTTATACAAATGAAAAATTCTTAGAGGAAATATGGTGTTAAGTGAAAGAAGCTAGTCAGAAAAGGTCATATATTATAAGATACCATTTCTATGAAAAGTCCAGAATAGACAAATCCATATAGACAGAAAGTTGGTTATTGGTTTCCAGGGACTAGGGAGAGAGGGAAATGGGAATCCATGCTAATAAGTAAGGGGCTTATTTGGGGGGTGATGAAGATTTCCTGGAATTAGAGAGTAGTGATTGTTTCACAGCATTGTGAATATACTAAAAACCATTAAATTGTATACTTTAAATGAACTATCTGGCATCAAAAAAAAATTTGGGTTTTTGATAGTACAAAAATAAAATAATTGGTACAAATTTATCAGTCATTATCGGATTTTACATTATCTCCTTCCTAAAAGCCATTGCTGACTTGACCTAATTTTTGGTACAGAAAAATATTGTCATTGTTTCCACAGAAGTTATGATTCATCTCAATTCTGTTTCAGAGATACTAACAGCCCTCTCCTTCCACCCCCACGCAAGGGAGAATAGGGCACAGTATTACTTATATAAATCCTGGCACAGCAAGAAGCTAATTTATTTCTGAGCTTTGACAAATCAAATGTGAAGTCTGGTCTTGTTTTAACATTGGGTTTTCACTTTGGTAATGTTGGCATTTGCTCATGGAATTCAATCACTAGTTCAGCTACCAGACAGATTTTAAAGGATGTTTTGTTCCAGTACTGATCACTAAAATAGCAAGATGGGTTTATTTTCTGCATCTTTCCATCATTTTACTCTAGGAAATAAAAAAAAACTTCCTATGAAAAGTGAATTCGTATTTTAGTTTCTGTGGAGATTGTACAAATAATAGGAAGCCTAAGACCAACTGTGCTTGAGAAGCAGTATGCGAATGTGCCTTTTGGTAAAACACGGTGCATTTCCATCTGTAATGTGACCTGCAAGATAAGGAAATATTCTATGGTGTGAAGATTAGACTGATTATTAGAAGACCTGGCTCTAGTACTGAATTTGTGGCCACCTAACCTGTGGGAGCTGCTAATAGTTCTGGGCCCCAACTCCACCGTCTGTTACTTACAGGGACTAAATCAGTGGCTTTCAGTGTATTTGTTTTTTAGCTGGCATATTAGTCAGGTGGATTGTCCAGAGAAACAGAACCAACAGGGTGTGTATGTGAGACTAGGGGGTCAGGAGCAACTGAGTGGGGGAGAGACAGAAAGATTTATTAGATTTCTTATAAGACATAGGCTCATGTGATTATGGAGGCTGATGAGTCCCAAGATCTGCAGTCAGCAAGCTCCCTATCCTGGAAATCCAATGGCGTAGTTCCAGTCCCAAAACTAGTGGACTCTAGGCACAAGAAGAGCCAATATCTCAGTTTAAGTCCAGAGGCAGGAAAAGTCAACGCTCCAGGTCAAGGCAGTCAGGCAGGAAGAGTTTCCTCTTAGTGAAAGGAGACTCAGCCTTTTTGTTCTATTTAGGCCTTCAGTGTGGTTGAGGCCCACCCACATTAGGGAGGACAATCTGCTTTACCCAGTTTACCTGTTCAAATGTTCATTTCATCGAAAGCATCTTCATAGACACACTCAAATTAATGCTTGACCAAATGTCTGAGTACCCTGTGATCCAGTCACGTTGACACACAAAATTACCCATCACAACTGGTAAACCTTTACTTTAAATATCATCTTGCTCAGAAGTTATGTAAGTGAAACAAATGAAAGAGATGCCACACTTATTGAAGATTTAATGTAGGGTCACCCCTGCATCTCTTCATTATCCGTGCAGTGATCCCAAGGATAGATGCAGAGAAAGAGGCAGGCCAGCCACATGCCCAAGTGCAAATCTCTAAGAGAGCACTGGAAGCCTAAAACATCATAGGTAAGGTATTCAGTTGAACAGAAGCTGCTGGTTTTGCATCAGTAGCCATCTTTCTGTCTTCCATAGTGATGTGTGTGTGTGTGTGTGTGTGTGTGTGTGTGTGTGTGTGTGTGATTTGTTTTGAGCATAAGGCCACTCTGTGTAAAGATTATATTCCCTAGGCACCTTTGTGACTGACTGTGGGCAGGTGCTGGGCAAAGGGATGAGAATTCATGCTTTGGTAATGTATGCAACTCTAGGTCCTGCCTGCCCCTAAAGGAAAGAGCACACCTACTCCTTTCTCTTTCCCCATCACCACTGGCTGGAATAGCAACATGATGGTGACTCATCTTGGGCAATATGGATGACAACATCACCACACAACAAGAGAGAAGGCGCCTATGCCCCCAGTGATCTTAAACAGCACAAAGCTGCTATACCAGCACAGACTTCTATGTGAGAGAGAAATATATTGTTTCATTTATGCCATTGTTATTTTGTCTCTGTTATATGGAGTTGAATTTGTATCTTAACTGAAAATATGGATCTATCAAAATGTCTCTATGAGACAATAATATGTATGTTTAGAAGGAATATTTTGGCAAGCTACTCAGAGTATAGAAGAAAAGTTCTTAATAAAGAGTATGATTTATAAAGACGTTTTATATCCATGAGGTAAGCACATTGGGTCATTCTTAGATGACTTGGTTCAAAAGAGGGAAGTCTAATAATGAACATCAGTCATCCATCTTCCCACATACGGAAAAGAGTTCAGTATTTTTTCTCCAAATAAAGTTAAACAAATGTTTTTAAAATATCATTATGAACAGGGGTGAAAGTATTACACTCAAAGTGACTATGCATCCTCATTTAGTTCTATCTTGAGGGTCAGCCATATGGACTTTGTTAGAGCCCCTGTTAAAAACCACTGGAGAAGATAGTTCCTGTGTCCTCTTTCAACATCATCATTCTCTGGTGTATTCGCCCTAAATAATAGTGTTCAAGGCCCACAGCATTGCTCAAATATAAGAAGCAATTATGTCATCTCATTTAAGCAGCATAGACACACATTTTCTTGAAAGAGTTTTCTATGCTTATTGTCTCATCAGATATTTTTCTTGCCCCAGTCCCATCAGGCTTGCATTCTGCAATTTTTATGTATCTTCTCTTATAAAGTCAGCAGTGACTTCCATCTTGAAAAACTGAAAAAAGTTAAAAAAGTTATTATTACTCATCTGACTGTATTTCTCAACAGAATTTGAAATAATCATTCTGTCCTATTTGAAACACTTTCTTAATTTGACTTCTATACTCTCCCAGTTTCACTTCTATATCACTAGTTGATCAATCTTAATGTTCTTTACTGATTCTCCTTATTGTCCCAAATTCTCAGAGTTGGCATGGCTTTTCAAGCATTTGACCTCAGATGTCATCTCTGTTTTCAGTACCTAAGGGACCACTGAGTCCTCTGGATTTAAATACCATCTATATACTGATGACTTTCAAAATGTAACCCCAATACCAACCTCTCCCTTGAGTTCTAGATTCACATATCCAACTTTTTTTTTTCTTTTTTTTTTTTTTGAGATGGAGTCTTGCTCTGTCGCCCAGGCTGGAGTGCAATGGTGCAATCTTGGCTCACTGTGCAACCTCTGCCTCCTGGGTTCAAGTGATTTTCATGCCTCAGCCTCCTGAGTTGCTGGGACTACAGGCATGAGCCACTACACCCAGCTAATTTTTGTATTTTAGTAGAGACGAGGTTTCACCATGTTGGTCAGGCTAGTCTTGAACTCCTGACTTTATGATCTGCCTTCCTTGGCCTCCCAAAGTGCTGGGATTACAGGTGTGAGCAACCGTGCCCAGCCCACATATCCAACTTACATATCACCCTGATATCTCCACTTCGATATCTAACAAGAATCCCAAGCATAACATGTCTCAAACTAAATTTTACCAATTTATTTAAAATTTATATAGTGAACATATTTGACCTACAGTAAAATGCATAGATGTTTTAGTGTAAATTTTGAAGAATTTTGATAAATGCATATGCCTGTCCATCGACGATATCAACATATAGGACATCTATATTGCTCCAGAAAGTTTCAACATGTAGGACATATATCAACGTATAGGACATATATCAACATATAGGACATCTGTATCACTCCAGGAAATTTCCTTTTTCAGTCAATCTCCTTCTCCTCAACCCTGCAGAAGTAACCACTGTTCTAATTACTCTAACCAAGAATTGGTTTTACTTATTCTGATAATTACTGAGAAATGGGCGTTAAAATCTTCAACTGCTGTTTGTGTGTTTTTTTATTTATTTTGGCTTGGCTTCATGTATTTTGAAATTCTGTTATGAAGCACACACACATTTAGTATTTATATGCCTTTTCATGCATCAATTCTCTAATCATTATCTATATTTTGGTCCCCGGCTGGGTTAGAGTTGCAGTAGTCAAGTTTAAGTGCAAAGTGCATATGTTTTCAGCTCTACTCCACTTCTCAATGGTTTAGACAGGGATTATACTATTTCTCCAATTTGGTGATGTTTTCCTACATTTCAAAACAAGCCTAAATTAAATGCATCTCCTTTCACATTAACAGAATATGTTACAATAACTCTCCTGGAGTTACAATAGTCTATTATCTTCTTTTGCCTGCTCGGTGAAAACATGCTATACTTTTGTTGGGAATATGCAGAAAAGGCCTACAGAAATCTGGCCATGTGGATCCAATGTTTCTGTCAACTTCAATAGCATCTGTTTATTGTCTTAGTCACAGTAATTATGGAACAAGAGCTTTTAACAATTCCAGTGGAAGAGGTGTCTTGTTTTGGCCTTTTAGTTTCTGCCTGTTTCTTCACTGATAAGAAAGACAAATTAGGTTTACAATTAAGCCAGACCTCTACTTCATTTGGAAAGGTCACATATCCCAGCCAAACCAAGGCCTGATGTTTAATTACAGAGCTGAGAAGCCAAAGGGCTTGCCACTCTTGTTTGCAACTCTGAAATTTACAGCTAACATTGGTGCAATGCCACAGTTAGTATAACCGTAGAAATATGTTGCCTTTTTGTACGGCCTTAACACTCTGCACCCTCATATTCTCCATCAGGGTAGAGAGTCCAAGTATGCTTAAAATGCAAACACACAACAATCCTGCAAGATCTGCACATGTACCCCAGTACTTAATGTAAAACTTTTAGAAAAAGAAAAAAATGCAAATACACACAATGTGTAGTTGTTTTGCTGGGTCAATGAATCAAGCACTGAAATTAAATTTTCTTGCCAGAAGTGCCTCCATTAATATTCTGGTTGACCCCAGCTTCTTGCCCTTCTCCCATCCTTTGTCAACTCTCCACTCACAACAACAAGCCAAGCATCAGCAAAATCCTAAAATCTTAACCTCTCTCTCTAAAAGGGGTCAGCTTATACAAGCAAGCAAAGGCCTTCCTTTTTTTACATGTTATACAGTGGCTTGTGAACATCTGCTATGGTTCCAACGTTTGTCCCCTCCAAAACTCATATTGAAATGTGGTTGCATTGTGGTGGTGGGACTTTTGCGAGGAGATTGGGCTAGGAGAGCTCCCCTCGTGGTGGAATTAATGCTGCTATAAAAGGCCAGGTTTGGCCCCTTCTGCCTTCATTTCTTTCTGCCTTCATTTCTTTCTGCCTTCTGCCATGTAAGAACACAGCAAGAATGCCCTCATCAGATGCTGGTACCTTGACCTTGGACTTCCCAGGCTCCCGACCTGTGAGAAAATACATTTCTGCTCATTACAAATTATCCAGCAGATGGTATTCCATGATAGCAGCACAAAACAGACTAAAACAACATCCTATATACAAAAACTCTAGTGTCTGCTCATTAAGCTAGAAAATCTTGAATATTTATCCCAAATAAACAAAGGACAAAGGATGGGAAGAGGAAAAGAGGGAGAAAGAAGGGAGAGAGAGACTGAGGCGAAATAGGCAGAGGAGGAAGAAAAGGACAAGGAAGGACTAGCCAGTCAGCCTCTGATAAGCCAAATGGAATAGTGTCCGATTTCTTCCCCTCTTCACCAAGTTAATTCCTCACCGTTTCCTCTTAGCTCTGAGTGTAATTATCACTGCCACAGGGAAACCTTCCCTGACCTTTCCACCCAGGTCAAATCTTTCATTACAGCTAGTGCTCAACTTAACGACCACGATTGGGTCCGACAGATGGGTTGTAACATGATTTGGTCATAAGTTGAGTAAGCTATATGTACAGTACTGTGAAATGATGTTATAAAAATATTTAAGTCATATTTTATCATAATTTTCTTTCATTGTTGTTATATATCATAGTTTTCTTTGTTCATTTTATGCCATTTGTATCACCTCTACACCATTTTGTTTCTTATTTTTACATTCATCAGGTTTAAGTAAAACACTGCATTACCAGTACAACTGATTTAATATTTGCAAAACATACAAAATTACAAAATACAGGTGCATACAAAAATACAAAATACAGGTGACCATAGGAAACATTTTCCCAATTGCAAAACATATCAAAATATATAAACATGTATGAAACATTTTATTGGCCGCTGGTTCTTGTCTGCGGATCGTTGATGTCGTCATCTGAGACAGCAGCTGGGGTTACCGGAGTTGGTTTTTTCATAAACATGGTGAGCTTTGTCTGAATCGCATGTTTCTTTTTTTCTTCACAAATTTCACAATAGGGATGAAGCACATCTTGCGCCATCCATTCAATCCTTGCAAATCTTTCAGTGTTTGGGTCCATTGCTTCAAAATGTATAAGAAGTTTATTCAGTAAAGATAAACCGTCTGATAATCCCTTAGTGGTGAATTTTCTTTCTGGCGCCTCCTCTTCTTTCTCTGCTTCTCTTCTTTCTTCTTCTGCCACTCTTTCTTCTTCCAGTTCGATTAGCTCTTCATTTGTAAGTTCTCCGGATTCTTTGTCTAGCAACTCTTCGACATCTTCCATTTCACACTCCGAAGAAAGGTCTTCAGCGAGTTTTACTATTTTTTCCCGAATCGTTTCAAGTTAATGTTCACTGTCAAATCCGTCAAAATCATTAACATAGCGCTTAACACAATTTTTCCAGATGCCATTCATGCACTTTATTGTAACAGCCTCCCAGGCAGTAGCGATATCCTTGATACACATCAAAATGTTGTAGTGTTTCCAAAAATCTACGGCGGAGCAGTCGTGGCTAGCGATTGTAGTCGTAAAGTCGAATGGTCGTAACTTGCATAGATCGTAAGTCGATCAATACCTGCACAAGTTTCCTTGACACTGTATACCTCTCTTTCTTTGCATTTGGCCTGGTGGTGATTTCAATTTTTTACCATTTGATTCATGCTTCCCTCCCCAAATAAACTGTAAGTTTCTCCAAGGCAGCAACCATCTCTGGTTTTTCTCATAATTACATGTCCTGTTCTTAGCACAACATGTTCCATAGAGGAAAAAGTCAATTAGTATTTACTGGATGAAATCTGCTAAATAATCAGTAAAAGCCTATGTGGGAATTGAAGCACAGAAAAATACTTTTGATCCTCTCCTGAGAGGTGCTGTCCCTAGCTAAGTTGTCCTAAAGTATTTTGATTGTAACACCCTTTACACTCTCAAAACTATTGACGATCACATGAACATTTATAGCAGCTTCTGCTTACAACTGCAAAAACTTGTAAGCATCCAAGATATCCTTCAATAGGTAGAGGGATAAGTAAACTGTGATACATCCATATAATAAAATATTATTCAATGATAAAAAGAAATGAGTCATCGAGCCATGAAAAGATAGAGGAAACTTAAATGCACATTTCTATGTTAGAGAAGCCAATCAAAAAGACTACTTACTGTATGATTCCAACTATGTAACATCTGGAAAAGACAAAACTATAGAGACTGTAAAAAGGTTAGTGGTTGCCAGGGGGTTAGGGGAAGAGAGGAATAAATAAGAAGAACACAAGGAAATTTTAGGGGAGTGAAACTATTTTGTACAATACTATAATGGTGGATACCTGTCATTATATGTTTGTAAAAATCCATACAACGTACAACACAAAAAGCAAACTCTAATGTAAATTATGTGCTTTACCGGATAATGTATCAGTGCTGTTCCATTGATTGTAACAAATGTGTCATACTGATGCAAGATGATGACTGCAGGGGAGGCTGAGATGAGGGTGATGGGGAATATATAGGAAGTCTCTATACTTTCTACTCAATTTTTCTGGAAGCCAAAAACTCATCTTAAAAATAATTTATATTAATTTTTTTCAAAAAGCCTGTTGAAGATCTACAAAGTTCACAGGAGTTAGATCTATTGATGTTTGCGAGATTACAAACTACAATGATAAATTTTTTTAAAATATTTATTTTTAATTCATTTAACAAACCAATGAGCCCACTACACGTTAACACTAAAATGCATTTTATTAAATGTAACTATATTGGAGGCATTCACTTCCAGCCAAGATGAAGTAACAAAGATCATATTTACCATCCCACCTGAGCTCTTTCTTTTTAAAAAAAAAAGGACAGATAAAAGATATATATAAAACAACAGCTCTTGAGACATTAGGCATAAGACAACAAAAAACAGTAAAACAGTAATCCCCAAGAGAAGCGAAACAAATGAAGTGAACCCTATATTTGCATCAGCTTACTATCATGGTCAGCTAACTTTTTTTATAAAGAGCCAGATAGCATACATTTTAGTCTTTCTGGGCTACATAAAGATTCTAGGTAATGGAGCAAGGACCAAAAAATCCATGTATAGAGTATCTCTGAATTGAGGAGATGGATCTGGGAGTTTAGGTAAAACGAGGTTCACAGGGCAAAGTACTGTAGAGCAGTGGTCCCCAACATTTCTGCCACCAGGGACCAATTTTGTGGAAGACTATTTTCCCATGAACAGGGGGTTGCGTCGGGGGTGGGTTTTGGGTGCACAGTTCACAATAGGCTGCATGCTCTTGTGAGAATCTAATACTGCTGCTGCTGATCTGACAGCAGACAGAGCTCAGATGGTAATATTTGCTAACCCACCCCTCACCTACTGCTGTGTGACCCAGCTCCTAAGAGGTCATGGATGAGTACCAGTCTGGGTACCAGGGGTTGGGGACCTCTGCAGAGGACAGAGGAGCGTGGGAAGTAAACTTCAGAGATCTTTCAGAGGCATTTTCAAGTATTCAGATGAATACTGAGGAGCTGTGTTTGTGAGTAAACTATCCAAGGCTAGGGGAAGAACAACTTGAAAGCATTAGAGGGGGACAGTGCCCAGTGCTCACATAGGACCTGGATTAGCACCTCATTTCAACAACCAGAGCAGAAAACTGTATAATTTATGGGGCCCTGGATTGGCCACTAAGAAGGGCCTTGCCTCAGTAGTGGGGAAAATAATGCTAGACAAAATGCCGTTCTGATCCGGCTAAACAAACCTTAATTGCAAGACCCCAAAGAATCAAACTGTTGCTAAGCAACTTCTCTGCATTCCAAAACAAAGATCAAGAACATTTATAGGAATCTAGAAATATGTGACGCCCTACAGGGCAAAATCCACACTATGTGGCATATAATAGAGAATTACCTGGAATACAACAAAACAGGAACGTATAACCCACAACGAGAAAAACCAATTAATTTACATTAACCTGGAAATGACAGGATGATAGAATTTGTACAAAAGGACACTAAAAGTTTTCCAAATGTGAAAACTACAAACCCACAGATCCACTAAGTTCAATGAATACCAAGCACAAGAAACACGAAGAAAACTACACCAAGACAAGACATCATAATCAAAGAGCTAAAAGCCACTGATGAAGAGAAAACATTAAAAAACAAAAAACAAAAAAAAACCACCCAAGAAAAAGGACACGTTATTTATAGAAAAACAAGATAAAGATGTCTCAT
>NW_016107439.1:3344046-3377085 GCF_001604975.1 Cebus imitator | reverse complement strand
TGAAACCCCGTCTCTACTAAAACTACAAAAAATTAGCTGGGCATGGTGGCGCGTGCCTGTAATCCCAGCTACTCAGGAGGCTGAGGCAGGAGAATTGCCTGAACCTAGGAGGCAGAGGTTGCGGTGAGCCGAGATCGCGCCATTGCACTCCAGCATGGGTAACAAGAGTGAAACTCCGTCTCAAAAAAAAAAAAGAATTTATTTCATAATGATAAAGGTGTCAGTTGATCAAAAAGATGAATATTAATCCTAAATAATTATGTATTAATAAAAGACTTCCAAAATATATGAAACCAAAACTAACAGAACGGAAAGGCAAAGTACACAAATCTACAATCATGATTGGAAATTTTAACATTCCTATTTTAATAATTAGTAGAACAAGTAAGAGATAATCAGAAAGGATAAAGAAGATTTGAACAACGTTAGTAATCCACTCACCCTAATTGATACAGAACACTCCAGCCAATTGTAAAATCCTTATACTTTTCAGGTATACATGGAATGTTTACCAAGATGAATTATATTTTTTACCCATAACATAAATCTAAGTTTTAAATGACTTATGGCATACAAATACATTCCCCAAACACAAAGATAAGTTAAATTAGAAATTAATAAAAGTATCTAGAAATTCCTAAAGATTTTGGATACTAAATAACATACTTCAAAATAATCCATGGGTCAAAGAAGAAATCAAAGGGGAAATAAGAAAACATTTTGAACCAAATGAAAGTGAACATACACATATCAAAATTTTGAGGTTACCACTAAACCATTCTTTAGAAGGAAACTTGTGCATTAAGAAGAAACAGAATTAAATAACCTTAACTTTCACCTTAGGGGGAAAAAATTACAAACTAAACCAAAGCAGCAAAAGAAAGAAAATGTAGTTCTTAATTCACAATGGTTCAATTTAACAACTTTTTGATTTTACAATGGTGCAAAAGTGATATGCATTTAGTAGAAACCATACTTGGAGTACTTATACAACCATTCTATTTTTCACTTTCAGTAGAATTTTCAATAAAGTACATGAGCTATTCAACACTTTATTATAAAATAGGCTGTGTGCTAGATGATTTTGCTCAGCTGTAGGCTCATAAGTGTTCTGAGCATGTTTAGAGCAGGCTAGGCTAAGCCTGGATGTACAGAAGGTTGGGTATACTCAATGCATTTTCAACTTATGGTATTTTCAGTTTATGATGGCTTATCAGAATGTAATCCCATTGTAAGTCTATAATAAAGATCAGAACAAATATCAACAAACCAGAAAATGATGCCACTTCAAATGGGTGGAGAAGGAAACTCCAAAAGTGTGTTCCTCATAAAAGTCACACATAAATTGGCAAAACTGTCAGAATTAGTTTTGTCAGAACTCTGAATACTAATACAAAATTTACAGTACCAGACGAATGCCTAATCAAAATAAAAAAAATAAAAATAAAAAAACCTGCCTCTCCAAAAGGGAACTTTATGGTGCTTTAATTTACTTCCGCCCCCATCTTCTACTCTCTAGCTCTGCAGCCTCCCCGACAATGTGGGGTGAAAACAATAGCCCACATTACCAAGACAGGTTCTTAATATGAAGGAAGCAGAACAAGCCTCATTCTTAAAGAATTGTAGTTGTTTGTTTTGACTTGTCTATGTCTCCCTGAACAAGTGGTTCAAGGGGCTTGTCTTTATTTCACTTAACTTGAAATTCTCCCAGAGCTAAGTCTACTCAGAGGACATTAGTAGAAAATATTCCAAGGCAAATGTATGAGCTGCTGCCACCTGGGGCAAGGGATAAGAGTTGGGGCAAACCACTAACTACCCTGGCAGGAAAAGCCAGGGAATAAGATGCCTTGGGAAATAAGGGCTTTGAAAAGGTAGCATATATTTCTGGGAATTTTGAAGGCAACACTCATGCCCAAGAATGATGCATTATCAGAAAATGCCTGAGAACATAACCTTCTCATATATGACTGACCTACAGATTCTGTGCAAGCCAGAAGTGAATGAAGGCAAATGTAGAGCTATAAACTGCCTGGCTGAGGAAGGTCTCTTCCAAAACACATACATAGCCCATCTGCAAATGCTAGGAGATTTTTGTTGTTGTTGTTATTTAAGGCATTTAAGGAAGTTTCTGTCAAATCACTACCTGACAACTAAACTCACAGAATGGAGACTTCAGTGGCTAGATATAACAAAGAATAGACTTTACAAAATTTGTTCACAAAAATCACTAACAAACTAGTGACAACAACTGCAACAAGCAACAATGAAAGAGAAAAGAGAAAGAAAGAGAGAGAGAGAGAAAAAAAAGAGAAAGAAAGAAAGAAAGAAAGAAAGAAGAAAGAAAGAAAGAAAGAAAGAAAGAAAGAAAAGAAAAGAAAAGAAAAGAAAAGAAAAGAAAAGAAAAGAAAAGAAAAGAAAAGAAAAGAAAGAAAAGAAAAGAAAAAAGAAAGGAAGAAAGACAGAAAGGGAGGAAGAAAGGGGGGAAAGAAGGGAGGGAGGGAGGGAGAAAGGAACAGTTTCCCTGCACAAGCTTCTTTTTCTTTGCCTGCTGCCATCTATATAAGATGTTACTTGTTCCTCCTTGCCTTTTGCCATGATTGTGAGTCTTCCCCAGCCACATGGAACTGTAAGTCCATATTAAACCTCTTTCTTTCGTAAATTTTCTAGTTTTGGGTATGTTTTTATCAGCAGCGTGAAAACAGACTATTACAAAGAAAATATTAAACTAAAAAGCTTCTGCACAGCAAAGGAAACAATCAACAGAGGGAAGAGACAGTCTGTTGAATGGGAGAAAATATTTGCAAACTATTCATTCAACAAGGGACTAATATCCAGAATATACAAGGAACCCAAACAATTTAACAACAAAAGAAATTGCATTAAAAAGTGGACAAAAGACATGAATAGACAACTCTCAAAAGAAGACATACAAATGGCACACAGCATATTTAAAAAATGTTCAGCATCACTAGTCATCAGGGAAACACAAATCAAAACCACAATGAGTGCTTGCTTCAGCAGTGCATATACTAAAATTAGAATGACACAGAGATTAGCATGGCCCCTGCACAAGGATGACATGCAAATTCATGGAGCACTCTATATTTTCTAGAAAACAACCACAATGAGATATCATATTACTCCAGTTAGAATAACTATTGTTCTAAAAATTATATAACAGAGGCTGATGAGGATTTGGAGAAAAGGAAACTCATACAATGTTGGTGGGAATGTAAATTAGTACAATGTAAAACAGTATGGAGATTTCTCAAAAAACTAAAAATAAAACTACCACTTGTTTCAGCAATCTCACTATTTGGTATCTACCCAAAGGAAAAGAAAACAGTGTGTGAAAGGGATACCTGCACTCGCATGTTTATCACAGCACTATTCACAATAGCAAAGATATGGAATCATCCTAAATGTCCATCAACTGATGAATAAATGAAGAAAGTGATATGTAAGTTTGTATACAATGCAATGCTATTTGGCCATAAAAAAGAATGAAATTATGTTATTATCAGCAATATGGATGGAACTGCAGGTCATTATGTTCAGTGAAATAACCCACACACCAACAGACAAATATCACATGTTCTCACTCATATGTGGAAGCTAAAAACTTGATCTCCTAAAGATAGAAGAGCAGAGTGATAGACACCAGATGCTGGGAAGGTTGGGTGCATGGGAAGGGGAATGAAAAGAGGTAAGATAAGACGTACAAATATATAGTTAGATAAAAGGTATAAGTTCTGTTGTTCAACAGCAGAGTAGAGTATCTACAGTTAACAACAGTGTATTGTATATTTCAAAGTAGCCAGAAGAAAGAACTTGAATTCCCAACACCTATAAATGATAAATACTTAAAGTGATGAACACCTCAAATACGTGACTTGATCATTACACATTCCATGCATGTAACAAAATATAAATGTACTCCATAAATATGTAAAATATTATGTATCAATTTTTTTAATCTCAACTTAAAATGGACAAAATATTTGAACAAACACTTCAACGAAACATATACAGAGGGCAAAGAAACACATGAAAATATGCTCAACATTATTAGTCATGGAGACAAGTGTCACTCCATTTTAGGTGCTAATCCACCATGTGACTCCTGACTAGCCCCAAGTCCAGGAATGCCTCCAAGATGTCTAGTTGACATATTACTCCTTACCCAGAAACACCTAGTTACTGGAGTTCACCTTTCCTCCAGAACAACTCTTGATATTGTTGCATGGATCATAGGCTGTGAGGCCCACAGCATTCTTTCAGTTCAGCATTATTTCCAGAGCTCATAGACTTTCTCCCCAGTATAGAAGTGCTGGGTCTGGAGGGTTGTGGTGTGGAGATCTACCTGTCTTGCAGCCACCTAAGACCAGGCTTCTGCCTGCAAGCTCCCTGATAAATCACCTTTTACCAACAAACTAGATTTGTCTGCGACATTCTTTGGCTCCTGCATTTGGGGGCCACTTTTCATATGTGGCTCTTTTATGGAACATTAGTAATTCAATTAGATGTTAATAAGATGTCAATACAACCTCAAGGGAGAGGTTCAGAGAAGAGCAAGATCAATGTGCACCAAGGAGGCTTGGAGGTGTACTGTTTTATGTGTGTGCTTCATAAACAGACTGGATGAAATGAAGAAAAAAAAAAAAGATGTCAATATACACCTCTTGGAATGGCCAAGTGATTGTGACGACGTGCAGGAAATTGAACCTTCATACATTGCTGGTGGGAGTGTAAAATGGTACTACTTTGGAAGACTGCTTACAGTTTCTTAAAATGTTAAACATATGCCTAGCATATGGCCCGGGCATTTCTCTCCTAGGTATTTACAAAGAAAAGGGAAAGAATATACCTGTACAAAGATTTCTACACCAACGTTCACAGCCACTTTGCTGATAACAGCCAAAACCAGAAAACAACCCAAGTGTCCATTATCAGGTGAATGGTGAAATAAATTATACTATGGCCACACAATGGAAGAGTACCCAGCAATAAAAGAGCTTTTGACACAGGCAAAACCATGGGTAAATCTCAAAATAATTATGCTGCGAGAGAAGCCACACAAAAAGCATACATAGACTGTGATTCCATTTATATAAAGTCCTAGAAAATGAAAACTAAAATAGGCTGACAGAAGATCAGTAATTTCCTAGAAATCAGGGAGTCAGGAAGGGGAGAAAGGTAGGGATGTAAAGGGGGCACAAGGACACTTTTGGGGGTGGTAGCTCTGTTCATATTCTTGATTGAGGTGATGATTTCATAGATGTATTCCCATGTCAAAATTGATTAAATTGTATATGTTAAGTATATGTTGTTTACTATATTTTAATTATACCTTATTAAAACCATTTAAAGAAATATCTATGTTTTCCGAAACAAATCAGTGAGAAAAGTGTCATTGCTTGATATTTTTGCACTTCTGCTTTATGTCATACTTAAGGAAAGGCAGCTGGATTCTCCTGTCTGCTTGCTACATTCAATATGTTGCATTATGTTGCTTTAGTTTAAGTACATAAAATCCATCTTCACTCAAGCAGGTAGTTGGAAAGGGACAGATGTTTTAATGGCTTTTTTAGATCATTGTGGATATTCTTTTTTGATACCACACCAGAGCTTGACAAGTGGTAGTGTCCTAAATCTGAGTTGCAGTATAGAATCTGAAACCAAATTAACAAACTTTTCATGCTCTCTCATGTTAAAATCCATTGATCCATTGTATAATTGGAATGAATCTTTTTCCACGTACAGTATTATAAAAGCACGATCATTTGGCAAATATTGGTTTGCTGAATTATACAGATCTTCCAAATGTTGATACAGAATGTTGTATATGCATACACATATATATATGTACACACACACAATATGTATGTAAATAATATACTACTGATCTTATCAAAAAAGTCATCAAGTATTGGAAAGCTATCAAACTTACTGTGGTGAACACAAGTTTTCCAAAATTCTAGTTGTCACTTGAAAATTCAAATTTTATAATTGGCAACAAATGCTGGCAGCTATTTGTCTTAAAATGACAGCTTCACTTTATTCATTTCCTAGAAAAGTCTGCCAAATATTCAAATCTAAAAATCATAATTTCTTTGTCAGTGCTATGGTCTGAACGTTTGTATCCCTCCAAAATTCATATGTTGACACCCAATCACCAATGTGATAATATTCGCAGATGGGGCCTTCAGGAGGTGATTAGATCATTAGAGAAAAGCCCTCATGAATGGAATTGTGCCCTCATAAAAGAGGCCCCAGAGAGCTGCCTTGTACCCTTTCACCATGTAAGGATGCAGCAAGAAGGCATCGTTCTATGAACTAGCAAATGGGCCCTCCCCAGACACTCAATCTGCAGCCCCTTGATCTGCACACACCTGCCTCCAGAACCATAAGAAATAGATTTCCATTGTTTATAAGCTGCCCAGTTTATGGTATCTTGTTACAGCAGTCTGAAAAGATAGTCATTCAAAACAAAAAATGGTTTTCCCTAAAGAAAGTGACTAGTTCAGCTTGCAGTTCAGTCTCACAAGAGCTTTTCTTTGAAAGAGCCATTATACTTCAGAATACAGCAAATGTGTTTTATGCATACTAACCATTTCATAGCACCACATATTAAAGTTATTGATTAAAGGGTTCAGATTTAATATAGTTATTTTTTACATTGAGAACATTTTTTTGCTGTTTTTGCCTAGGCTGGAGTGCAATGGTACAATCTCAGCTCACTACGACCTCCACCTCCTGGGTTCAAGCGATTCTCCTGCCTCAACCACCCAAGTAGCTGGGATTACAGGCATGTGCCACCATACCCGGCTAATGTTGTATTTTTAGTAGAGATGGGGTTTCTCCATGTTGGCAAAGCTGGTCTCAAATTCCCGACCTCAGGTGATCTGCCCACCTCAGGCTCCCAAAGTGCTGGGATTACAGGCATGAGCCACCACACTCAGCCATCAAGAACATTCTTAACTGAAACCAGTAAGATTTTTATATGAGCACATGGTGAATTAGGCATTGGGCACAATGCCTCATAGTTCAGTGTGATGCCAGTGCTCTCATTTGTGTCATGTTATCAGCAGTTTTACCCACCACTCTATGTGAACTATCAGGTCAAAGGTCAACACAGTGGAAAAGGGTGTCTGGCATCCCTTGGTGCATGAACCATAATTCAGGGACCGTGGCCCTAGCCTGAAAGCACAACCCCTTGTGCATGACTCAAGTTATCCTGACAAGTTATCTAATCCCAAGAGATCAGAATGTGTCCTTAATAAGACCAGCCACACTTGCAAGCCCTATCTCATTCATTTCACGAGCATTTGCTGAGTGGTTTCTCTGGGTCAGGTCCAATTCTAGGTGCTGGACGTTAGGGGGTATGATGGTTAATTTTATGTGTCAACTTGTCTAGAGCACAAGGTGCCCAAACATTTGGCTGAACATTATTTCTGCGTGTGTCTGTGAGTGTTTCCAGAGGAGATTAGCGTTTGAATCTGTGGAGCTGGTAAAGTAGATTGTCCTCCCCAGTGTGAGTGAGCATCATTTAATCTGTCAAGGGTTTGAATAGAATCAAAAGTGGTAGAAGGGAGAATTCTCTTTCTCTCTGCCTGACTTCTTGAGGTAGGACGTTAGGTTTCTTCTATCCTTGGACTGGAACTTACGCCATCAGCATGCCTGGTTCTCCAACTGGAACTTCCACTACTGGTTTTTCTGGTTCTCAGGTTTTTAGACTGATTTTCAGGTCTGTAAAATGGAACTACATCACTGACTTACCTGGGTCTCCATCTTGGAGATGGCAGATCATGGGACTTCTCAGCCTCCATAATCACATAAGCCAGCTCCTTAAAATAAATCTCCTGTGCACTTATCTGTCTATCATATTGTTTCTGTTTCTCTGGACAACCCTGCTTAATATGGGGCTAAGAAAAGAAGCCTAAAAATCAATGCAGAGGCTATTCCATAACCCCAAGCACCAGACCAGAACAGGAGGTGTAGAAGAGGTGAGAAGTCATCAGATATGCTGCTGACATGTATGAGAGACAAGTGGCATTAAACTCCAAGATTTTGGCCTTTACATCTCTAAAAATCAGATTGCTGCTTACTGAGATGGGGAATCCTATCAAAGGAAAAGGTTTGGACGGTCAGGGAGATCAGAAGCTATGGTTTCAGACATCTAGTGTGTGAGATATTTTGCTCTTCCCCTCCCTATTCACCTTGCAACTGCAGAGGTGCTTTACATGCTGTGGTACCATGGCCAGTTTCACAATCACACAATCTGGACAGCTGGAGAGGACTCCACTCTCAAGGGGATCCCATGCTTAGTTTAATGCTCTGCTGTTGCTGTCTTAAAATTCTTGATAATTTTATCTTCAAGCTTGTGTTTTGTCAGTGAAATCCAATGGGACAATGGAGCATGCACGTGAGCAGCCAAGATGCAGAAGGCAGCAACACACACACTCATTCACCTAGAGGCAGCTCCGGTTCTGAGCAATGGGCCTTGCAGCCTGGAGCACATGTGTATGTCTCAGGGCAGTCAAGAATGCCAGACCCCAAAGTAGCTGGGCAGGACCTGGCAACACTGGCAGCTGGAACAGCAGTGGCAGAAGCAGCGGCAGCAATGGCACAACTAAGGGAGACACAGCTAAGGGAGAAAGAAGGGGCTCTGTGTGGGAGCAACAGTGAGATCTTTGGTGGGAGCCTTGCTTGCCCATCCTACTCCAGAGCCCATCTCTGCAGCATGGGACAGATATTAATTTTCTGGACTAAGTACCAGGATCAAATTGCTGGCTCTCAAGCAACGACCTTTGTCAGCAAATTATAACAAAATAGAAGCATACACATGGACATTGCAATAAAATATGGAGTTGCTGTAATTCTTCATAAAATCTTTAGTTTTGAACACTGATGTAATGTTGCAAAGCAAATATATGCAAGCTTAGAAACCAAAATTAAATTTAAACATTACCACATTTGATAGAAAAAGCACTATTTTCATCCAAAGCTTTGGATGAACCAATTATTAATGAAGAAGATAATTTTAAAATAATGTTTTTCTTGTATTGAAGACACATCATAGAGTACATAAATGTGGGGTTTAAATTCTGCATCTTAAACTGCCTCCACAAGAATTTGAAGCAGGAACTGTCAGAGGAAACACTAAAAGGTTACTGTATGCATTCTCAATTAAAATTAAATTCAAACTTAGATGAAACTGATTTGTATGAAAAGTTAAATCTTTTTAGAAAAATTGTTCTGAAAGTGTCATCAGTTCTAGATGTACTAAGATTTATATTTTGAAATAACTTATTAATAGGTATCCTAATATTGTCACAAATGGTAAAATAATCTTAACAGCTCTAGAAACAGTGTGTCAACAGAAAGATACTTTGCAAAACTAAAAATGTTCAGAAATTATTTACAATCTTGCATTTGCCAAGAGTAACTGACATCACTTTCAATTATAGCAATTAAAAATGAAGTTATTAAATGTATACATTTTGATGAAATAACAAATTAATTTGCAGGAAAGTGAGCCGAAAAATTTTATGATCAATGAAGATTTTATATTAATTATTATTATGTGTTACATTACATAAAAATTACACCTTTTTGCAATTTGCAAGTTATATTGTTACTCATGTATCATTCTTATTCCTTTTATAGGTAATAAAATGTTACATTTTATAGATAATAAAATATTTTTAACAGAGAAAGCTTTTTCTTTCAGTAACTTTAACAGCACTTTTTCCCCCTATTTTTTTTTAAAGCCTCTACCTGACACTGTGACAAAG
Source organism: Cebus imitator (assembly GCF_001604975.1). Classification (NCBI taxonomy): domain Eukaryota; kingdom Metazoa; phylum Chordata; class Mammalia; order Primates; family Cebidae; genus Cebus; species Cebus imitator. The sequence continues at coordinate 3,367,288 of NW_016107439.1, read as the reverse complement.
AAGCCTGACAAGTTTAGGTGGTCTCAGTGTACTCTAACCAGCAACGTACATCAGATTCTCCATGTTGTCCTCAAACCAACAATGCTTTGAACTGATCAGGACATTCCCATCAGATGCCTGCCTAAATTAACAACGAGTCATGCACATTCACAGGGGCATCCTGGCTTCTTTTATTGTCAATGACAGGCACATTCAGAAACTATTTTTTAAGGGCACTGATTTGAGTATGGAGACTAAAAATAACAAACAAATTATGACACATTATTTATTTAACTATGAACCATATTCATCTCAGAGGACAGAAATCTTTTCCACATGAGAGTAATTTTACTTAAGATCATTATTAAATGCCATTTACTGGGGTCAAAGTATAAGGAAGAAACTTATTCATAAGACTTATGGGTTCTAGTTGGACTCTCATATGGAGTCTGTATAAGAGTCTGACTTGTCTGGATACATCTGCAAATAGGTGGGGCAGATTTGCTGACCACTGACTATAGAACTCAGGACCTCGAGAGAGCACTCATCCTGGGGGAAGAAGATGCCAGATGAAACATGTTTGGCTCAACAAAACATCTGCAGTACCTGCGAGGTGAGGGTGGGGGAAGGGCGGCTCTGTTTAGAGCATGATGATTGTAACTCTGCTCCTTTTCTGTGTAGCCCCATTTCTGGGTCCTGAGGTTAAAGAGAGCAAAGGAAAAGCTATAATAGCTATTCAACTAAACTGTACAATTGGAGCACAAGCAACACTACAATAAGACAATTCTAACAGAATGTGGTACAAAGGAAATGCAGACAACCACATAGTGAGAGACGGTGGATGGGGTATGGGTGTCTATGCACTTTCACCCATCTTCAGTCCATTCTGCAACCAGCAGCTAAAGGAGTCTTTAAAAAAAACGTTCACGCACACTTTGGCTAGATCGTCTTAGATTGCTCTAAGGAGAACTTGGTTTCTCTGTGATAAGATCTTGGGAATGGATACCAAGCTTAAGCCAAAACCATGTCCCTAAATTGCTATGAACAAGACAATGAGGAATTTTTTTTCTAGAAAAGATGGAGAAGAAAAGTGAAGAAATGAAGGCTCTATCCCAAACCATCAGTAGAGTCCAGGACACAAAAAATATTTGGTATAAAGGCACCATGGCAGTATGGATGAAGTTGGTGTCCAGGATACAGAAGAGGCCAGAAAAACCTAAGTCCCCTGGAATTTGGAGGAAGTGCTTGGAAGATGCTGGACTTGCACACACCAGGGAAAGGGGCTGTTCAAATAGATCTCCTCTAGATCTCAAGCAACAGGGAGTTGCTGGCTGACAGTGGAGCTACAGTTGATGAGTGGAATGAATAAGAGAAAGGATGAATGAGTGAATAAATGAACAAACGAATGAATGAATGAATGAATAAATGTAAGAGTTGAAGGCGTCAGTTACTGTGAAGCTAGACTGTAGGATGTTAGCATTGTACATTCTTCAGTATTTGCAGAATAGATTAGGGGAATGATGTTTGAGTGTTAGAGACTCTAAAGTCTATTTGACTAAAAATACCTTTTGATAATACGTCTAGCCATTTTAGCCCTAGACTTCTAGATATTACGGGCCTAAAATCTTGAGGTCACCCTTGCCTCCTCTACTTCCAAGCTGTCAGTAGATCCTCATGATTCATCTACAAAACCTAGCTGGAATCCAACCACTTCTTACTCATCCACTGCTACCATCCCAGTCCAAGCCATCATCTCTTACCTAGATTACTGCAGTAGCCTCTTTGCTGAGCTTCCACTCTTTCCCTAATTTGAATTATTCTCCACCCTATCATCAGGTCAAGCAGCTTTTCTGCTAAAACATTCAATGGCCTGTCATTTCACTCATATCAAAGCCCAGTCCTTACGATGTTCTACAAAGACCGGCATGGTTGCCCAGCCCAGCCCTGCCTGCTATCTCACCCCAGCCCTGCCACTGTTTCCTGCTTCTGCCACACCAGCTCCTTGCTTTCCTGCATGTACCTCAGAACATTTGCACTAGGAAGCCCTCTGCCTGGAACACACTTCCCCAAAATGCCTTCATGTCTTGCTTCCTCACTCTCTTTAAGACGCTACCCAAATGTCACTTTCTCAGTGACATATTTCCTGACCACTCCAGACAATTGCAGATCTGCCCACCAACTCGGGCACTTCCTAGATCCCTTCTCTGCCTTATTTTTCTCCATAATGTATGTCACCATCTGACAAAAGATATATTCCACTTAATGGCTTTATATATTATCTGTCTCTGCCTGATAGACTGAAAGCTCTGCGGGGGCAGGGACTTTTGTCTATTTTTTCTGAAGTGTATCTCTGACTCCAGTAAGGGGTGCCTGACCCTATCGTAGGTGCTCAGTAAGTAAATAAATGCATTGATCATTCTAACTCTGATTTGAGGTCCTTGCTCCTTGCAAACCTCCACTTATTACTGTAATGTTTGGAGCAAGCATCTTAACCCCAGTTCTATTCAGGCAGCTGACAATGGCACGAGAAGTAAACTGTGCCTGGAAATGCACAGTCCACCGTCAGAAGCCCCAGAGGCATTGCTAGGGCAACAAACATTATGTTTTATGCAGTGTACTGGTTCTGCAACTGTTTCCTCTCATCATTCATAAATTTGCTGCAGAGTTTGGCAGAGAACAAATTGACTCAGGCTACCCGGCAGTTAGAGTTACAGGGGGCCTTTGATAAGTTCTCCCAAGAAGTCCAATGACCCAGTCCGAGAACCAGCAGGACTCTGGCAGAATCCCCAGAATTCTGGGATGTCTCAGCACAGGAAGCACTCATTCTCCTTTTCTAGGACTGCTGATTAGCCATTTCCCAGAGAAAAGCCCTTCTTTGTAAACAACCACCACTACAATGCCAATACCAGTCCAATACCCCTGCATTGTTTGGGACATTTATGTTCATCACCTATATTTCAGTTTTGAGATTAAAACAATGGTATCTTGGATTGTGCTGTGCCTCTATCCATACAACCTAATAATTAAGTTGCATTTTCATAATGCTTTCTGTAAGAACAGTTGTTGTTGGGGGACATTCTACAGTGCAGAAGCTAACCTTGCCTGCCCAGTCTGGGTTCTAATGTTGGAAAAACAAAAAACAAAAAACAAAACCAAAACCCAGAGAATCTTCTTTCCTCTAACTCACCTCAACAATAGATAATTTAGAAGAAGTCTTACTACCTTGAAAGGACAGATTTCATCACCTATTTTAGGCTGAATTGTGCCCCCACCTCAAATTCATAGGTTGAAGTCCTAACCTCCAATACATGAGCATATGATCTTATTTAGAAATAGTGCTTTTAAAGAGGTAATTACGTTAAATGAAATCAATAGAGTGGAACCCTATGTTAGGAAAATCAGATATCCACATGCAGAAGAATGAACCTGAGCCCATATCTCTCACCATATACAAAAATTAACTCAAGATAGATTAAAGACATAAATGTCAGACCTGAAACTATAAAAATCCTATAAGAAATGCTTAGGAAAAACTCTTCTGCACATTGGCTTAGGTTAAGAATTTATGACTAAGATCCCAAAGCAAATGCAACAAAAACAAAAATAGACCAATGGGACAAAATGAAACTAAAAAGCTTCTGTACCACAGAAGAAATAATCAACAGAGCAAACAGACAACCTACAGAATATTTGCAAACTGTGCATTTCACAAAGGATTAAAGCCAGAATCTACAAGGAACTCAAACAACTCCACAAGGAAAAACAAGTAATTCTGGTAAAACGTGAGCAAAGCAAGGATTGCAATCCTAGTCTCTGATAAAACAGACTTTAAACCAACAAAGATCAAAATAGACAAAGAAGGGCATTGCTTAATGGTAAAGGGATCAATGCAAAAAGAAGAGCTAACTATCCTAAATATATACACACCCAACACAGCAGCATCCAGATACATAAAGCAAGTTATTAATGACCTGCAAAGAGACTTAGACTTCCACACAATAATAGCAGGAGACTTAAACACTCCACTGTCAATATTAGACAGATCAAAAGACAGAGGACATCCAGGACTTGAACTAAGATCTAGACCAACTGGACCTAACAGACATCTACAGAGCTCTCCATCCCAAATCCACAGAATATACATTCTACTCAGCACCACATCACACTTAGTCTAAAATTGACCACATAATTGGAATTAAATCACTCCTCAGCAAATGCAAAAGAACAGAAATCTAAACAACTAGTCTCTCAGACCACAGTGCAATCAAATTAGAACTCAGGATTAAGAAACTCACTCAAAACTGCACAACTACCTGGAAACTGAACTACCTGCTCCTGAATAATTACTAGATAAATAATGAAATGAAGGCAGAAATAAATGTGTTCTTCAAAACCAATGGGAATGAAGATACAACATACCAGACTCTTGGGACACATTTAAAGCAGTGTCTAGAGGGAAATATAGCACTAAATGCCCACATGAGAAGTGAGGAAAGATCTAAAATTGACACCTTACTGTCAAAAATAAAAGAACTAGAGGAGCAAGATCAAACAAATTCAAAAGCTAACAGAGGACAAGAAATAACTAAAATCAGAGCAGAGCTGAAGGAAATAGAGACACAAAAAAACCTTCAAAAAATCAACGTATTCTGGAGCTGTTTTTTTGAAAAAATCAAAAAAATAGATAGACTGCTAGCCAGACTAATAAAGAAGAAAAGAGAGAAGAATTGAATAGATGCAATAAAAAATGATAAAGCGTCCTTATAGTAGAATGATTTATAATCCTTTGGATATATACCCAGTAATGGGATTGCTGGGTCAAATGGAATTTCTATTTCTAGGTCCTTAAGGAATGTTCATTACAGCACTGTTTACAATAGCAAAGACCTGGAATCAACCCGAATACCCATTGATGATAGACTGGATAGGGAAAATGTGGCACATATACACCATGGAATATTATGCAGCCATCAAAAATGATGAGTTTGTGTCCTTTGTAGGGACATGGATGAACCTGGAAACCATCATTCTCAGCAAACTGACAGAGGGGCGGAAGATCAAACACCGCATGTTCTCACTCATAGGCGGGTGTTGAACAATGAGAACACATGGACATAGGGAGGGGAGCACTAGACACTGGGGTCTGTTGGGGGGAAATGGGGGAGGGAGGGTGGGTGGGGAGGTGGGGAGAGATAGCATGGGGAGAAATGCCAGATATAGGTGAAGGGCAGGAAGGCAGCAAATCACACTGTCATGTGTGTACCTATGCAACAATCTTGCATGTTCTTCACATGTACCCCAAAACCTAAAATGCAATAAAAAAAAGAAAAAAAATGATAAAGGGGATATCACCACCAATTCCACAGAAATACAAACTACCATCAGAGATTACTACAAACACCTCTATGCACATAAACCAGTAAATCTAGAAGAAATTGATAAACTCCTTGACACTTATGCCCTCCCAAGACTAAACCAGGAAGAAGTTGAAACCCTGAATAGACCAATAACAAGGTCTAAAGTTGAGGCAGCAATTAATAGCCTACCAACCAAAACAAGTCCAGGACCTGATGGGTTCTCAGCCACATTCTACCAGACATGCAAAGAGGAGCTGATACCATTCCTTCTGAAACTATTCCAGACAATACAAAAAAAGGGAATCCTCCCTAACTCATTCTATGAGCCCAACATCATCCTGATACCAAAACCTGGCAGAGACACAACTTTTTTTTTTTTTTTTTGAGACAGAGTTTCACTCTTGTTACCCAGGCTGGAGTGCAACGGCACGATCTCGGCTCACTGCAACCTCCGCCTCCTGGGTTCAGGCAATTCTCCTGCCTCAGCCTCCTGAGTAGCTGGGATTACAGGCACGTGCCACCATGCCCAGCTAATTTTTTGTGTGTGTGTTTTTAGTAGAGACGGGGTTTCACCATGTTGACCAGGATGGTCTCGATCTCTTGACCTCGTGATCCACCCGCCTCGGCCTCCCAAAGTGCTGGGATTACAGGCTTGAGCCACCACGCCCGGCCGAGACACACCTTTTTAGGCCAATATCCATGATGGACATTGATGTGAAAATCTTCAGTAAAATACTGGCAAATTGAATGCAACAGTACATCATAAAGCTCAACCATCATGAACAAGTCGGCTTCACCCCTGGGATGCAAGGCTGGTTCAACATATGCAAATCTATAAATGTAATCCATCACATAAACAGAGTCAAAGACAAAAACCACATGATTTTCTCAATAGATGCAGAGAAAGCCTTTCACAAAATTCAACAGCCCTTTATGCCAAAAACTCTTAATAAACTAGGTAACAATGGAATGTATCTCAAAATAATAAAAGTTATTTATGACAAACCAATATCATATTGAATAGGCAAAAACTGGAAGCTTTCCCTTTGAAATCTGGCACAAGACAAGGTGCCCTCTCTCACCACTCCTATTCAACATAGTATTAGAAGTTCTGGCCAGAGCAATCAGGCAAGAAAAATAAATAAAGGGTATTCAATTAGGAAAAGAGGAAGTCAAATTGTCTCTATTTGCAGATGACATGATTGTATATTTAGAAGACCCCATCGTCTCAGCCCAAAATTTCCTTAAGATGATAAGCGACTTCAGGAAAAACTCAGGATACAAAATTAACGTGCAAAAATCACAAGCATTCCTATACACCAATAACAGACAAACAGAGCCAAATTATGAGCAAATTCCCATTCACAATTGCTACAAACAGAATAAAATACCCAGGAATACAACTAACAAGGGATGTGAAAGACCTCTTCAAGGAGAACTATAAACCACTGCTCAGGGAAATAAGAGAGGATACAAACAGATGAAAAAATATTCTATGCTCATGGTTAGGAAGAATCAAATTGTTAAAATGACTATACTGTCCAAAGTAATTTATAGATTCAATGCTATCCCCATCAAGCTATTATTGACCTTCTTCACAGAACTGGAAAAAACCACCTTAAGCTTCATATGGAACCAAAAAAGATCCTACATAGCCAAGACAATCCTAAGTAAAAATAAAACAAAACTAGAGGCATCATGTTACCTGACTTCAAACTATACTACAAGGCTACTGTAATCAAAACAGCATGGTACTGGTACCAAAACAGAGATATAGAACAATGGAACAGAACAGGGGCCTCGGAAGTAATGACACACATCTACAACCATCTGATCTTTGACAAACCTGAAAAAAACAAGCAATGTGGAAAGGATTTCCTGTTTAATAAATGATGTTGGGAAAGCTGACTAGACATGTGCAGAAAGCTGAAACTGGACCCCTTCAAGACACCTGACACTAAAATTAACTCCAGATGGATTAAAGACTTAAACATAAGACCTAACACCATAAAAACCCTAGAAGAAAACCTAGGCAAAACCATTCAGGCATAGGCATAGGCAAGGACTTTACGACTAAACCACCAAAAACAATGGCAAGAAAAGCCAAAATAAACAAATGGGATCTAATTAAACTTAAGAGTTTCTGCACAGCAAAAGAAACAATCATTAGAGTAAAACAGCAACCAATAGAATAGGAAAAAAATTTTGCAAGCCACCCATCTGACAAAGGGGTAATATCCAGAATCTATGAAGAACTTAAACAAATTTACAAGACAAAAGCAAACAACCTCATCAAAAAGTGGGCTAAGGATATGAACAGACACTTTTCAAAAGAAGACATTTATGCAGCCAACAAACGTATGAAAAAAATGCTCATCATCACTGGTCATTAAAGAAATGCAAATCAAAACCACATTGAGATACTATCTCACACCAGTTAGAATGGTGATCATTTAAAAATCTGGAGACAATAGATGCTGGAGAGGATGTGGAGAAATAAGAGCACTTTTGCACTGTTGGTGGGAGTGTAAATTAGTTCAACCATTGTGGAGGACAGTGTGGCGATTCCTCAAGGATCTAGAAATAGAAATACCATTTGACCCAGCAATCCCATTACTGAGTATATATACCCAAAGGATTATAAATCCTTCTATTATAAAGACACATGCACACATATGTTCATTGTGGCACTGTCATGGAATACTAGGCAGCCATAAAAAAGGATGAGTTCATGTCCTTTGCAGGGACATGGATGAATCTGGAAACCATCATTCTCAGCAAACTGACACAAGAACAGAAAACAAAACACCTCATGTTCTCACTCATAAGTGAGTGTTGAACAATGAGAACACATGGACACAAAGAGGAGAACACCACATACTGGGGCCTGTTGAGGGATGGGAGAGCTGGTGGCGGGATAGCAGGGCGTGGGAAATTGGGAAGGCATAACATTAGGAGAAATACCTTATGTAGGTGATGGGGTGATGGATGCAGCAAACCACCATGGCATGTGTATACCTATGTAACAAACCTACATGATCTGCACATGTACCCCAGAACTTAAAATATAATAAAAATAATAATAACCAGAAAAAAAAAAAGGTGAGCAAAGGGAAGGGTAGTGGATGGGGGGTGGGGGAGGAGAGATGGGGATAGTTAATGGATTAAAAAAAATAGAAGAATGGATAAGGCCAGGAACAGTGGTTGACACCTATAATCCCAGCCCTTTGGGAGGCCAAGGAGGAGGGATCACTTGAGCCTAGTAGTTCAAGACCAGCCTGGGCAACATAGTGAGAGCCTCTCTTTGCAAAAAATACAAAAACTAGCTGCGTGTGGTGACTCATGCCTGTGGTCCCAGCTGATTGGGAGGCTGAGGTGGGAGGCTCACCTGAACCCAGGGAGGTTGAAGTTACAGTAAGCTGTGATCCAGCCCACTGCGCTCCAGCCTGGGCAGCAGAGTGAGGCCCTGTCTCAAAACAAGCAAACAAACAGAATAAGACCTAGTATTTGATAGCACAACAGGATGACTCTAATCAATAATAATTAAATTATACATTTAAAATAATTAAAAGGGCATAACTGGATTGTCTGTAACACAAAAGATATACGCTTGAGGGGGTGGATATCACATTCTTTATGATGTAATTATTATGCATTACATGCCTGTATGGAAACATTTCATGGACCCCATAAATATCTACATTTATGTACCCACATAATGGGCAAAGAACATGAATATTTTCCAAAAGAAGACATACCAAAAGTTAACAAACATATGAAAAATGCTCAACAATACTAATCATCAGACAAAAGCAAATTAATACCACAATGAGATATCATCTTACACCAGTCAGAATGGCTATTACTAAAAAGTCAAAAAACAATACATGTTGGCAAGGATGCAGAGGAAATGAAATGCTTACACATTGTTGGTGGGAGTGTAAATTAGTACAACCTCTATGGAAAACAGTATGAAGATTTCTCAAAGAACTAAAAATAGAACTACCATTGATCCAGCAATCCCACTACCAGGGATCTGCCCTGAGGAGAAGAAATAATCACATTAAAAAGATACCTGATGCTTTTGTAGTTCATGAGCGTGATGATTGGGTGTTCACGTACATGCATGAGATGTGTCACCCTCAAACTTTGTTGCGAAGTTGGAACATTGCCTGTCTGACATGAAGAAAATTTTAACTTTAAAAAGATACCTGCCCTTGTATGTTTATCATAGCACCATTTAAAATAGCAAAGATTCAGAATCAACCTAAGTGTCCATCAATGGATAACTGGAAAAAGAAAATGTGGTGTATATATAGAACTCCGCCACAAAAAAGAATGAAATCGTGTCTTCTCCAGCAACATGGATGGAATTGGAGGCCATTATTTTAAGTAAAATAATTTAGAAGCAGAGAGTCAAATACTACATGTTGTCACTTATAAGCAGGAGCTAAACAATGGGTCCACATGAACCTACCGAATGGAGTGATAGACACTGGAGTCTCGGAAAGGTGGGAAAGTGGCAGAGGGGTAAGGAATGAGAAGCTACCTAATGGATACAATGTACACTATTCAGGTGATGGTTACACTAAAAGCCCCCAGACTTCACCGCTACACAGTATGTCCGTGTAGCAAAATTGCACTTGTACCCCCGAAATCTGTTTTTTAAATAGGAAGTAGGGCAAACCCAATATGACTGGCATTCTTAGAAGACGGGGCCTGCATGCACGGAGGGAAGACCAGTGAAGAGGCAAGCCATCTGTAAATCAAGGGTAGCCATCTACAGAATCCAGGATAGATGCCCCGGAGGAACTCAACCCTGCGGGCATCTTGATCTAAAACAAGCTTGTCCAACCCACAGCCCGCTGGTGGGGTCGTGGTGGCATGTGGCCCAGAATGGCTTTGAATGCGAGCCAACATGAATTGACAAACTTTCTTAAAACATTAGGAGACTTTTTGGTGATTTTTTCTTTTTTTTAGCTCACCAGCTATCAGTGTATTTTATGTGTGGCCCAAGACAACTCTTCTTCTTCCAATGTGGCCCAGAAAAGCCAAAAGATTGGACACCCCTGAATTATAGACCATTCTGCAACTAAAACTGTGAGAAAAATAGATGCCTGTTGTTTAAGCCACCCAGTCTGTGGTATTTTGTGATGGCAGCCTTAGCAATCTAATGCACAACCTTATTTCTTATGTTCTATTCCTGTTCCTGTGTGCTCTATCACAAGTGAAATGCTGGAAATTCTGAAGATATGAATGCTTCCAGTGTAAATACATTTCTTAAGAACCTGCTGCAAAGTTTGTGTAAATGACTTTAGAAATTATGGCCCACAAGATGATTCCTATGGCAATGGAGAGATGGTTTTTAAAATAAACTTCTATGGTAATATAGATGACTTAGGAGCAACCATGAAGTTGATTTGTGGGAGTTCCAGCCAGGATCTTACACTTAGCTTTATTAGTGTACCAGAGTTGGCTGAAAACAAGAATGCTGACTTTTGCCACTCAAGCTCATTGAAATGTACAAAGCATACAGAAAACGTATTACTTTTCAGTAAGGAGTATTTCTTTCTAGTGGCTAAAATACTCCTACTCCTTTCTGAGACATTTTCTTCTCACCAGCAAAATACTAAGGAAGACATATTGTCAAATTGGCCAGGTACAGTGACTCATGCCCATAATCCCAGCACTTTGGAAGGTCGAAGCGGGTGGGTCACTTGGGGCTAGAAATTGGAGACCAGCCTGGGCAACATGGCAAAACCCATCTCTACAAAAAATTAAAAAGTTAGCCAGACATGGTGGCATGTGCCTGTGGCCTCAGGTACTCTGGAGGCTGAGGTGGAAGGATCGTTTGAGCACAGGAAGTCAAGACTTCAATGAGCCATGATCACACCACTGCACCCCAGCCTGGGCAACAGAGCAAAACCTTGTCTCAAAAAAAAAAAAAAAAAAAAGTGTTGGGAGTGTAGCATTAGAGCGAAGGAGGGTGATGGACAGTTGTAGAGGTGTTCAACCAGCTCTTGGTCCCTGTCCCAGCAGAGCCACTCTGCCGGCACAGAAAGCTGGTGCTCTCCAGAGTAGCATCTCTCACCCAGACAGTGCCAGGTTGGCACTGCCAACTTTGCATGCTCCAAGGTGACCCTGCTTTTCCTGTTTACTATTTATCCAAAAAGGACACAATTTGACTTGTGTCAATTTGATCTGGAAAAGAAGGATTTGATTTCCCGTTTCTAATGACAAATCACATTTAGGTTGGCATTTTAGCTGTTCACAAATTCTCCTACTCCTTTCTGAGACATTTACAGGCAGTTTCTTGTTTTACACTGAGAGATATCAATCATCCCCACTATATGTGGATTTTACTAAGCACTGTGAGTGGCCTTTCCTCCAGGTTTTGGAAAGGGTAAGATTAAAAATATTGAGCTACAAAGTATTGGTCAGGATACAGAGCAACCGGAGCTCTTATATGTACATTATTGCTGAGTTCAGCCACTTTAGAAAACAGTTTGACAATAACCACTAAAATTAAACATACACCTATCCTATGACCCAGCAATTCTGCTTCTGCACATACACAAAAGAGAAAATAGTGCTACTGCCAATCAAAAGACATATGCCAATGTATTCTTTTTTTCTCTCTCTCTGAGACACAGTCTCTCACTCTGTTGCCCAGGCTGGAACGCAGTGGTGCAATCTCGGCTCATTGCAACCTCCACCTCCATGATTCAAGTGGTTCTCCTGCAGCGATTCTCCTGCCTCTGCCTCTCAAGTAGCTGGGATTACAGGTGTGCACCACCACGCCTGACTAATTTTTGTATTTTTAGTAGAGAGGAGGTTTAGTCAGGCTGATCTCAAACTCCTGACCTCAAGTGATCCACCTGCCTTGGTCCCTCAAAGTGCAGGGATTACAGGCATGAGCCAGGGCGCCCAGCCAACATAGGTATTCTTAAGTTTTATTTATAAGCCAATACTGAAAATAATCTGGGTGCCCATCAACTGGAAACTGGATAAATTCTGATATATTCTGATAATGGAATGCTATCCACAAATTTTAAAAGTCTACTGATACAAGCAACAACATGAATGAATCTCACCCACATGTGCAGTGAAAGAAACTAGACACAAAAGAGAAATACTCTGTAATCCCATTGATAGGAAGTCCACAAAGAGACTAAACTAAGGATTGTGCTACAAATCAGAATAGTGGTCACTTCTGGCAAAGGCCAGGGGTAGACAAGGAAAGAGCACAAGGGAGCTTTCGCCAATGCCATAAGTTTTTTTTAATCTTGATCTAGGTGGTAGCTACAGAAGTATATACATATGTATTGAGCTGTATACTTATATTTTGTGTACTTCAATGTGCACTTTGGTTTTGTAGCTAAAAAGAAAACTAAGTAAATGAATAAGTAGATTCTAAGTAAGAGACTAAATGGGTAGAAGCAATGATCCTTCTCATTTTTTTGTCTTTTCTAGACAATGCTTAAAGCCATAAAGGAGTAGAAATTAGTAGTATTGACACAGAAATGAATAGTCTTTAAAACAGCTATGGCAGGCCGGGTGCAGTGGCTCAGGCCTGTAGTACCAGCACTATGAGAGGCCAAGTTGGGAAGATCACTTGAGCCCCAGGAGTTCAAAACCAGCCTGGGCAACATAGCAAGACCCACCCCCACCTACACTTTTTTAATTAAAATATAAATATATAACAAAACAAAATAAAATATCCATGACATCACATTATTCAGATTTTTACAAATAATTTTTTAATAAATCCATGTATTTTCTCATATGGAAATGAAAAATACCATTCCATTTTAAATGCTCAGGGACTCTTGATTTTCCTCAGAGTCTGCAGTTTGACTTTAACAATCAAACACACAGCACCATCTCTACCCTTAAACCATGCTTGAAATCTCTGTTAGATTATGAAAAGTGATGCAGGGAAGTTTTTTAACTTCTCAAATCTGAAAAAGACCAGCTGGATTTCTGTAAAGAAAGAATAAAATAGAATTGATGCTTTTTAGCCGTGATCCTTCTCTGGTGGGAAATGCAACGTCAATACAAATACTTTCCACATTTGGCCTCCTGTTTGTTAGGAAAACAAGAAACAAGAAGTTGACCTTGGGAGGACGAATCTTGGGCCAGAACTCTGCTCCAGGCAAAAAAGGTAGCAGGATCAGCAACCACTACGGGACTGAAGTGGGAGGAAGGGTGTTGGACACATTGAGATAAAGTCTAGGAAACTCGGCTGTTGTCTGGAAGCAATGTGCAGAAAAGTGGAGACGCACTTCAGGAGAAGGAGGCAGTGGAGTTTGAATGACAGCTTGTCTTCATCCTTAGCGCCCTCCTGCTGACCTCCTGGAAAATTAGATTTGCACCCAAGGGAAAAAGTCTGCATGCATTTCCTCAGCCATAATTTACTTTTTTTAAAAAAGATGGTATTAGACAAGAAAATGATTAGACGCTAAAAAGAAGAAAAAATGTGACATAATGGAATAGAAAGAACTATCCAAAACTTTCTTTGAAGAGTTTGTTCTTCCATGAGTGGGTTATGTGGCCTTGTGTGACACGTTCCGCCAACTTTTCTGGGTCACAGATTCCTCATTCGTGAAATGGAGGGACTGAGTTGGATAATCTCTATCAGCCCTTCCTGCCCTAGCGCTAAGTTGTGTTCCATATTCTCTATTTAAAGAACCTGAAAAAGATGTGATAAAGTTTTAAAAAGAGTTTCATCAAATATGCTTTAAAAAGGAAAGTTGGTGCTTAGAGGGGTCCGCTTCCAGTAATGTGACATTTTACGCCTCTGAGCATCTCCTCTGAGCTGATCTCATTTTGGTACTTTTTCTCTCTCTGTATCTGATTCTTCCAAATGCCAGTTCCTCTATTAACATCAGTCTCAATTCAGAATACTAACCACCCTCCTGTACCATCTTGGGAGCTCCAAATAGAATGTTACTAAAAGGACAATTGTTTTTTGTCTATTTACAGAGACAGAGAAAGGGATGAAGGCAATCATCAAAGCCTCAGCTCCCTTCCTCGGGCCCTGGAAGACGGAAATACACCAGCTTCACTGGGAGCAAAGCTCTGGCTCAGCAGCCTGGCCAGGATGTCTCTACTAAGAACCATTTATACAGGTTCACTGGCCTAAGCAAAATTGAGGGTTCACTGTTCAATTTCAACAGAAATTTAAAAATGAACAAAAATAGAGCTCTCTAGAAAAGAAGTTGAAATGACCATAGCATCAGTCTTACAATACAGGGTATAATTGTTTCTAGGTGTTTTTCATGTTCCCGATGCTACCACAGGTGTGAGTCACTGAGCCCGGATAAGGCTATCATATCCTTATAAGGATACATGACCTATGAGGAACTGAATAATTTGAAATTGACAAGACCCTGTCACCTCGGAATCTTGTCAAAATGCAGATTCTGATTCAGAGGGTCTAGGGCGCATCATGACCTCCTGCAGCTGACAAGCTCATGGTGCTGCTGGAGCTGCCGATCCATAGTCCTACTTTGAGTAGGAAGGGTGCAGAGCCTTTCAGATTCATTCTGGATTCTGCATCTATCTCATAACTAATGGATCTAGTCTCTGGCATTTATTAACCAAGACATCCTCTGATCAATAATCCTGCATCTGCAGAATTTTGGTAATTGACTTGAGACTGCATTTTCAGGTGCTAGTAGTATTCTAAAAACAGTGATTAGAGTTTGGAGGTTATAAGTTTGGTTCATGTCCTACCTTCACCACCCATTTCTTGTGTATTACCTTGGGAAGAATAGTTAATGATCTGTACCTCCATTTCTTAGTTTCTTCATCTCTGCAGTTTCTAGAATTCAATAAAGGCATCACCTTGACACAGGGCTTCAGTTTCCTCATCTGCACAATAGACTTGTCTCAAGGAGATGTTAAGAGAATTAAATCAGATAATGTGCCAGCACATAGTTGGTATTTGTTCAGTGTTAGCTAAGATAATTTACATTATTTTTTTGTTTCACTATCCCAGGTGTTTTAGTGCACTATAATTTTTTGGTAGAAAATATGTATATAGCTGGTAATTCCAGAACTTCAGGAGGCTGAGGCAGGAGGATTGCTAGAGCCCAGGCTGGAGTTCAAGACAAGCCTAGGCAACAAAGTGAGGCCCTATCTCTACAAAAAATAATAAAATAAAATAATCCAGGCATGGTGGCATGCACCTATACTCTCAGTTACTCAGGAGGCTGAGGCAGAAGGACCCCTTGAGCACAAGAGTTTGAGGTTGCAGTGAGCCATTATTGCACCAATGAACTCCAGGCTTGGTGATGGAGAGAGACCTTGAAAAATAAAGAGAGAAAGAAAGACAGAAAGAGAGAGAGAGAGGGAAAGAAAGAAAGAAGGAAAGAAGAAAGAGAGAAAGAAAGGAAAGAGAGAGAGAAAGAGAGAAAGAAAGAGAAAGAGAGAGAGAAAGAAAGAAAGAGGAAGGAAGGAAGGAAGGAAGAAAGAAAGAGAAAGAAAGAAAGAAAGAAAGAGAAAAAAGAAAAAGAAAAGAAACATACATTCATTATTCAGATTAGTAAACTTTGGCTCCTAACGTACCAACATCCCCTGGATTTGCCTAATGTCTACACCTAGTTAAAATAGAAACCTGCTGAAAAAGATCATTAAGAAGGAATCAGTGGTGGGAACTAGGGGCAGAAAGGGTGTGATGGGCTAAATTGTGTTTCCCCCACCACTGCCAAAATTTATGTGTAAAAACCCTAACTCCCAAGACCTCAGAATATGACCATAGTTGGAAATGAGGTCTTTAAAAACTCTGTTAACATTATCTTTAGGGCGGGGCCCTATTCCCCAGGACTGGTGTCCTTGTAAGAGAAAGAGATGCCAGGGGTGTGTGTGCACAGAGGCCATGTGAGTACAAACAGCAAGAATGTGGCCATGTGCAAGCCGAGGAAAGAAGCCTCAGAACCCCGCTGATACCCTGCTGGTATCTGCGGATAGCTTCCAGAAGTGTGAGAAAATAAATTGTCATTGTTTAAGCTACCCATGCTGTGGTATTTGCTGCAGCAGCCCTAGCAGTGAAATACAGGAGAAAAAGAAACCCTGAAGCAAGAGGAGCTTTTCTCATGCACAAATTATGCTCCACAAATATGCTGGCATTTTCCAGGAGAGCTTCCACTGCTCATCATTTTTATTAGTTTCAATAAAATTATTTAATGCACAGCTAAAAAGTGCCATTTTCATACTTTCAGATGAATAACTTTTTATATGAATAGCTTTATGAATCGGAGGTGGTGGAAGTCCTTGTTGCACTGCTGTATGAATTTTAATTCATTCTCTGGTCTTCTTTCCTGTAGCTGACAGGCAAGACCTACACATGAAGCTTGCGGCAGCACACATGGGATCAGCCCCTTATCTGGCAGGCCTGAGGAACTGGGCAGTTTAACAAAGGTGGTAGGCAGAATAACAGTTCCCACTCCACCCACCACCAGAGATGTCCACATTCTACTGCTTGGAACCTGTGAATGGGGTTGAATGAAGGATCTTGAGATGGGGAGATTGTCCTGTATGCTCCAGGGAGGCCCAATGTAATCACAAGTGTCCTTGTAAGAGTAAAACAGGGAAGTCAGAGTGAGTAGTAGAAAATGTGATGATGGAAGCAGAACTAGGAATGATGAGAAGAAGGCGCCATAAGGCACAGAATGCTAGCAGCTTCCACGGGCTGAGAAAGGCAAGGACACAGATTCTCTCCTGAAGCCTCAGGAAGGGGCAGAGCCCCACAGACACCTTGATTTTAGACTTCTGACCTCCAGAACTGTGAGAGAATAAGTCTCTGTTGTTTTAGTAGTTACAGCAGCCATAAGAAATGAGCACAATGAACATTCTGGTTTCCAGGGAGCAGGCTGTGATAGGCCTCTCAATGTAGTGTAGATTTAGGGTCTAGTGAATTTTTTTTTTTTTTTGACAAGGTGTCTCTCTGTCAACTTGGTAGTGGATAATACAATAATGAAATACCATATGTTAGACTATTATTCTTTCCATTGTATAGATATGCTTTATATAGTCTAGTATATAAAGTATGTTTTACAATAACATTTTAAAACTTAAAAAGTTATTAAGAGCTTTAAGACAAAGAAATCTGTGAGTTGGCTCAAGCCCAAAATCCATGAAAGAACCAGAACAAAACTAAGTCTTCTGATGCATGTAGATTACAATTGTTATGAACAATTCTTCCCTAAATATGTCTAATCAACATTAACCCATTAAATGATAATTTCCAGGCTTTTCAGACTACTGAGTGCACATAACCTTAATTCTGAAGGTATAAGAGCTGTGTATAATGGGCCTGAAAATCACTCTTGTCTTTGAGGGTTAATGCGTCTTAAAAATGATAATACATATAAAGAGCTAAAAGTGATTCCTAGTATAAAATAAAAATTCAATAATCATTAATTGTTATTATTGACCTAGAACTGAAGAATCATTTCAGAAAATTTAAATTTCAGGGTATTTAACAGAGTCGATGTTTTATACCTTTTGGCGCTTTCATGTTGAGAACTGGATGTGGACTATGGTCTTTCCGAAATAGAAACTTAATAAAAAGAGAAATCTGGATTCACAGCTATTGGAAGATTTGGCTGTGTTTATGAGTATTCAAATGGTAGAATCTGGAAATCATTAGGTTTCAAGTGTTCAACTGTCAGAGACTGGTGTATTTAACCTTCCACCTGCTTCCAGTCTCTTTTTGTGCTTGAATATTCAGGGATTCTATTGCCCTCAAGTTCCTTCCCAAATTGAGATGTCTCTTGGGATCTTCTCACATTAGGGGTCTTTATCCTTTCACTCAGCTACCCTGAGGCAGGGGTCTGCATGCTCTTGTTGATATTAACCTGGACAAGACAGAATTGGATAGACAAATCTGTTCCCCCACCACAGCCTCCAACACCCACCCCCTTCTTCTTAAACTCCATCCTTCTTTGGTTTCTCAGATGCCAAGAGAGCAAAATAACTTGGGATGAGAACAAAGACTCTGAAGTACAACAAATCTGAGTTCAAGTCCCGAGTTTGCCATAGGCCAACAACATGACCTTTGCTGAGTTACTTACTCTCTCTAAACCTCTATTTTCATATCCATACAATGAGTCTAATATCAATTACATAATAATTTATGATAATTTCGCAGAGCACAAATCATATTATGCACGATAAAGTATTTGGCACAGTAGCAGGCATAGAATAAACATTCAATAAAATGTTAACTATTTTTATACTCTCCGAGTTTCTATCCAGACCCTGCAATACCTCTGTTAGTTTCACTGCCTGGCTTCCCCTTCTCTTCCTGCACCCTTAATGTTACAGTTCCTTTTCTCCCCCAACTTTGCACACCTGCCCTAGGGGACCTCACCCAGTCTTTGGACACTCACTGCCACCTGCTATGCACAACACTGCACCCAGCGCTCTCTGTCCAACCCTGATCTCTTGTCCAAGCTCTAGATTTGCATTTCTAATTATCTATTTATTATGTTGCCTTAGATACCCTGGAGTCACCCAAAGAGAACTCACCATCATCCTCCTCTAACCCATTTCATTTTGTATCTTCTCAAGCACAATTAATGGGGCCAGTCTCCCAGGGTAGAAATTGTGAAGACATTCACAACCACCACCCTCACCCCCACTCACCAAGCCCTGGGATTAAAAAATGTCTCCAGGCTCTAATGCTGTCCCAGTCCCTTCCCCCACCACTGCCTTGGTTCTGATCCTCCTTATCACACACTAGACGAAGGAAACAGCCTTGTATTTGTGGCCTGTCAGCCCTCACACACTAACTCTCCCATATGTATTCATCCACTGGTCCCCCGCCCAATTCATCATCTTCAAATGCACACCAAGGACTACAAAGATACTCTGAATTTGGGGAAAAGGGAACATCTTAACAAATATTTCACAGTGAAATACCGGGGGCAAAAACATTAAGTTCAAGAAACAATCAGAAAAGACACCCAGGGATATTATGATGATGTAACATGGTTCTGGTTTTCATTATTTACCATAGTATATAACTATCACCCTGATGGAATTAGTTGCTCTGTCTGCTGGGGCCCCACTACATCTTCATCACACATTTGCTTTAGTCTTTAACATGTATGGAATTCAACTGCCTTTCTCTGCTTAGCTTACATCATTTTCATCTTTTTGTTCCCAGAATCTGGTATCATGCCTAAGATATAGTCAAAGCTTGCTAACCACTAGAAAAAAATCTAATAATTGACTTTTCATGCTGCCCATTAGAAACTAAGAAAAGTGACATTTTTCTCGAAATCACAAAATGATAGCATAGATTTTTCTTTATTTAAATATCAAAGTACTTTCTTCTAGAGAATTCAGCATTTTTTATTTTGTCTTTATTTTTATCTCTTCTTTCCCTTCTACCATTCAATCTAGGCCCCAGGAATAGAAGGCAGATTCCACCTATAACTTTGAGTTTCAAACTAGCCTTTTTATTAAGGTAAGTAGGAAGAAAGGCTTGAAGAAACCAGAGCTTAGAGGATTGGCCGTGGAGTTTATCACAGAAGGAGATACTTGAGGGAAGTTCCTGCCTCACTAGAAGGGGAAAGCCTTTCCAGTGCTAAGAGGGAACCTGTTTTTCCACTTTGCACATCCTAAAATTCAGTATTATCAGTACTAATGGATCAATGAAGCTTAGGATATCAGGCTTCCTCCTAACTAAATTCATAAGAGAGCAGTGCAGAAAGGACAATATCACTCGTTTCATAACTGATTCACTCATTTAACAAGGAAATGCTGCACAAGATTAAGAATGCCAGCTCTGGAGTCAACAAGATTCAGTCAGATTTTTTATTTAGTCTTTAGCACAAACCTAAGATTTTTCCCTCCCACCTATAGGGCCTCAATCCTCTATTCTCTTTGTAAAGTAACAGCCTTAGATTAGCACCTAGAACACAGGAAGAGATCTAGAAATATCAGCCATACAAGCTGAGAGCCGAATCACATATGAACTCCTATTCACAACTGCTACAAAAAGAATAAAATACCTAGGAATACAGCTAACAGGGGAAATGAAGGACCACTTCAAGGGGAACTACAAAGCACTGCTCAAAGAAATTAGAGATGACACAAAGGGAAAAACATTCCATGTTCATTGACAGGAAGAATCGATATGGTGAAAATGACCATATTGATGGTCATTTCATTTTCACCATCAATATGGTGAAAATGACCATACTGGCCAAAGCAATTTATAGATTCAATGTTATTCCCATTAAACTACCACTGACATTCTTCATAGAATTAGAGAAAACTATTTTAAAATTTATATGGAACCAAAATGGAACCCAAATAGCCAAGTTACTTTTAAGCAAAAAGAACAGAGCTGGAGGCATCCATCATGCTACCCAACTTCATACTATACTACAGGGCTACAGTAAGCAAAACAGCATGGTACTGGTACAAAAACAGACACATACACCAATGGAACAGAATAGAAAGCCCAGAAATAAGACAGCACACCTACAACCATCCAATCTTTAACAAACCTGACGAAAACGAGCAATGGGAAAAAGATTCCCTATTTAATAAATGGTGTTGGCCGGATGCAGTGGCTCACTCCTGTAATCCCAGCACTGTGGGAGGCCGAGGCAGGTGGATCATGATGTCAGAAGTTCGAGGCCAGCCTGATCAACGTGATGAAACTCCGTCTCTACTAAAAATACAAAAAGTAGCCAGGCGTGGTGGCGCAAGCTTGTAATCTCAGCTACTCAGGAGGCTTGGGCAGGAGAATCGCTTGAACCCAGGACGTTAGTGTTGCAGTGAGTCAAGATCATGCCACTGCCCTCCAGCCTGGGCAACAGAGAGAGAGACTCTATCTCCAAAATAAATAAATAAATAAATAAATAAATAAATAAAGGTGCTGGAAGAACTGGCCAGCCACGTGCAGAAAATTGAAACTGGGCCCTTTCCTTACACCATACACAAAAATCAACTCAAGATAGATTAAAGATTTAAATGTAAAACTCAAAACTATAAAAACCCTACAAAAAAACCTAGGCAACACCATTTAGGACATAGGCACGGGCAAAGATTTCATGACAAAGACACCAAAAGCAACTGCAGCAAAAGCCAAAATTGACAAATGGGATCTAATTAAACTAAAGAGCTTCTGCACAGCAACAGAAACTATCAACAGAGTGAACAGGCAGCCCACAGAATGGGAGAAAAATTTTGCAGTCTATGCACCTGATGAAGGTCTAATATCAAACATCTAGAAGGGACTTAAACAAATTTAAAGAAAAAAACAAACAACCCCATTAAAAAGTGGGCAAAGGACATGAATAGACACTTCTCAAAAGAAGACATAGATACATGTGGTCAACAAATATGAAAAAAAAAACATCACTTATAATTAGAGAAATGCAAATCAAACCACAATGATATATCATCTCACACCAGTGAGAATGGCTATTATCAAAAAGTCAAAAAATAACCTATGCTAGTGAGATTGTGGAGAAAAAAGAACACTTATGCACTGTTGATGGGAGTGTAAACTAGTTCAATCATATATATATGATATATATGATTATATATATCATATATATATATATCAGCCATGGTTATCATCTGGGCCAGGAGATGAGCTACAGCTGTGGACACCTGGTCCCTGTTCTCATTGTGCTTCCTGAAGGCTGAACTAGAGCTCTGCTACTCTTAAGCAATGTGTTTTTCCTTTGGGCGATCTGTGGAAGCCAAATCATTATTTGCTGTTTGCTTGGTAAACATCTTGGCAAATAGGATGAAAGGCCAGGATGTCTGTTGGCTCACTGAGTCCTCCTAATGGACCAGTCTCGGGCTGTCTTACTCTGAAGTATCCTCCACTCCTTGAAATCACAGATAAATGCTTTTGGGAAAGTGGCATCTTGTTTATTTTACAGAAATGCCATGTATGCATCAAACCCATTTCCCCTTCTGCCTGGGGACATACCTAACCTTGTCTCCCACCTTCCTTTGCGGTTACGCCACGTGACATGCATTAGCCAATGCCATTGGCTGGAAGCTATGTGCCCCCTTCCTGGTCTTGCTGATAAAGTCCCCACCCCCCACCCCCACCCCTGCAGGCAACCCTCTGTGTGCTACAGGGACTTTGGAAGCCACATGTTGAAGGCATCACAGCCACAGGCAAAAGAAATCTAGGTCCTCACATATTACTTGGGTAAGGCACCCACTCATCAGTAATGCCCACTGTGAACTCTATGTGAGGAAAAACAAACTTCTATCACATTTGAGCTATTATACATTCGTGAGTTTGTTTGTTACAAGTTCTAGGATTACCCTACCAAATACATCTGTCTCGATCATCATGAACCTAACATTCCTATAGCGGTGCCTGGTACAATAAGAACTCATGCCTGTGGAAACTCTAGATTTTACTAGAAATCAGACCCTGGTGTTTACACAGAGTAAGAGTAATCACTGACATGCAGGAGACAGACTCGAAGTCTGCGGAAGACTTTAGTTGTCTACTTTTCTGAAACATGAGGTTGCCACCAAGAGAGGAAAATGTAAGATATTTTTTCCCAATTTCAGTTCTCAGATTTCATCAGTCTGATCATCCAGACTCAGAATTATCGGAAGTTACTTTATTCAGAGTTGATAGAAACCAGGGCATTTAAGTGTGCAGAGAGAAGATTCTTCTGAATAGCACAGTCACTGACAGCTATTAAAAGAGAATAGAAGGTTGAGACTGCATAGGTGGGAGAAAGATCTTGGCTTTGATCTAAAGGGCCGAATAAAAATCCTGAAGGACGGCCGGGCGCGGTGGCTCAAGCCTGTAATCCCAGCACTTTGGGAGGCCGAGGCGGGTGGATCACGAGGTCAAGAGATTGAGACCATCCTGGTCAACATGGTGAAACCCCGTCTCT
>NW_016107439.1:3320502-3343926 GCF_001604975.1 Cebus imitator | reverse complement strand
TTGCGGTGAGCCGAGATCGCGCCATTGCACTCCAGCGTGGGTAACATGAGTGAAACTCCGTCTCAAAAAAAAAAAAAAATTCCTGAAGGACACTTACGGCCACAGAGCTGATGCTTTCCGGGGGTGTGAGGCCCAGATAGTTGTAGAACCGGCCATAGTCACTAGAAAAGGACAGTGTTTGGACAGATGCCCGAGGTTATATTCCAAATTCCTTCCACCTCACCTTGCTTCTCATTCTCCAAGGCTTCCTTCCCAAGGGAAGAGTCACAGCATATTGCAATTTCCCCTGGTGCTGCTAAGAGAGGTGTGTGTTGTTACAGATCAACAGAAAACATTTCCTTATTTCTCAAGGTCTGTTTTTGATTAAAGAAGCAAAATCATACCAGCTCTTCCCAAACTCATCTTTCACTCTCCATTAAAGAGAAAAGCAAGACTATCAAGTAAGGCAAACAGAAAACTACAAAATGAGATCTTGGGCCACATGAGCAAGAAGCTGAGCAATGGACAGGAGAAGGCATTACAGGTGGGAGCTGGAGGCAGTATGTGTATCACATCCAGCCCTCGGTTTTAAAGATGAATAGGCCCACTGAGGCAGAGACTCAACTACGTATTCTAACATTTGGTACCAGATTGCGAAGTCTGGAACAGAAAAAGCCTTGGAATCTACCACCCTCATTGATCCCTCATATGGGGTTATACTCAAAGAACTTCACCCAGCTTCTGCTCCATAAGCGTAAATAGCCATGCCCTGCAGCATGTGGCCCCACCCCAGGCTGTGACTGATTGAACCAGAGGTGGACACCCAACCCAAAGGCAGCCAATTTAGAATTGCCCAATAGCCTATGAGATAGCCTGGTAAGAAATCTCAGTCATACGCAAATTATGGTAATAAAAGCATCAAATTATCTTTCTCTGGAATACAAAATGAAGATGAAATAATGGTATAAAATGAAAATATGGAGAGATTCTCGGGAATATGAAGAAGAGATGGAGAGAATCCATCTTTGTTAGAAAGAGAGAAAGGAAAAAAAAACAGAATAGGCAGACAAGATTAGAAAGAATAACGAAAAGTCAAGGGAAAGCAGAAATTATTAAAATTAGAGTAAGCAGAATCTGCGAGGAGGCAGAAGACAAAATATACATTAAGTAGAGCACAAGGGAGATGTTCAGAGAAGATTCAAGATAAAGACAGAAGGGAGGTGGGCCCCATATGCTAGACCTCTTGAAGATCGACAGATGGGGAGATAGGGCCGGCAGCAAGATCATCAATCTCTAGGATGTTTAACTGGACACTGAATGACCTTCCGCATGGAGTGATTTATTCCGGGCTTTCTGATGCTCTGCTGTCCCATGGGTCTTACTCTTCTTTGGACGTTATGTGGCTTTCCCCCGATTCCCAAGAGGCCTGGCAACAAGCTTGGGATTCCTGTTGTCCTTAGTCCCACAAATATGCTGGCAAACTGTACCCCACTTTTACTTGAAGTAACACAAGTAAGTGTATTCCTTGCTGCCAAGCAGTGGGGTGTGTTAGCGTGTGTATTTGTACGGTGTGGATGCCTGTGTTTGTCCAGTGTGTTGTATGCTGGGAGGATGAGATGAGAGGCCAAACGCAGAGGACAGAATGGCCTTGGTAAGTTTGGGAGGACAGGGAGGGATAAGGTAGGGGAGTCTGGAATGGGAGTAGTGGGAGTGAGCAAATCCATTTGGGCTTCTTCACACTTAGGTCTTGCACCTGGTCTGCGGTTTCCTGTGTCCATGAGATTCTCTTTCTCTTATATATGCTGCATATCAAGAGGAAAGGGAACATGTCCCTTCTATGGACATTCCTAATCTATTGTTATGTTTATTCAGACAGTCATCTCATCTTCCTCTAAAGAACGTGTCTCATCCCTGTAATCCCAGCACTTTGCAAGGCTGAGGCAAGAGGATTGCTTGAGCCCAGGAGTTAAAGACCAGCCTGGGCAACATAGTGGGATCCTGTTTCTACAAAAAAAAAAAAAAAAATTATCCACATGTGGTGATGCATGCCTGTACTCCCAGCTACTCAAGAGGCTCAGGCAGATGATCAGGTGAGCCTAAAAGGCTGAGGCTACCTTGAGCTATAATTGCACCACTGCACTCCAGCCCGGGCAACTCCAGCAGGACCCCATCTTTTTAAAAAAATGCTTTATAGAGTGTACTGGTCAGGACTCTTGGTCAAAAGGGATAAAGACTCAATTTGGGCTAGCCTAAGCTAACACTCTCCTCTCTCTCTGTCTATTTTTGAGATAGGTTCTCCAGGCTGGAGTGCAATGATGCGATCACAGCTCACTACAGCCTCCAACTCCTGGACTCAAGCGATCCTCCCACCTTAGCCTCCCCCCACAGAGCAGCCAGGACCACAGGCTGTGCCACCACAGCCAGCCCCTCCTCTTAAGTCTGCTCCTCCTGGCTTGTCGGCACCTTCTCACATGCCCGCTGTCTTTTTCAGGCTGAATTCTGAGAGCACAGATCCTGGGCTCACATCTCAGCTTCACCTGCCCAGATGGCAGACACTCGTAGAGCAATTGCGATGACCAGAAGGGGACGGTCAGCTCCTTTTTGAATCAAATGTTGAACTTTTGGCAAGAGATGCGGGGCAGATTGAGCAAGCCCGCTGAAGGAATTCTTGGGGTCCCCACCTCCACACTTTGCATCTGCTGCCAGAGCCGTTATTGCCCTCACTGTCTGTAATCTGCCCAGCATTTACTTTGGCGGCAGCTGCACAAGGACACCTCCCCTGTAGGCCTGCTGCTCCCCTTCAGTCCAGTAGGAGGCAGCATTGCCCCTCCTTGCCCTGTGCCTCGCCAGGTCTGTGACTCCAGACTTCCAGCTCAGCAGGAAGAAGGGACTTCCAAAAGATTTTATCTTCGGAAAACCTTATCACCCCTCAAATATCAAGACTTTCCAAAATTAATCCAGAGTTTTCTCCTTTTCAGGCCTCAAATGTTAAAACAGAATCATAAAATCCTAAAACCAGAAGGAGCCTCTGGAATCCTGTCACATCCAGCCCTCGGTTTTAAAGATGAATAGACCCACTGAGGCACAGACTCAATTAGGTATTCTAACATTTGGTACCAGATTGCGAAGTCATTGGAACCAAGCATGAAAAGCAATCAAGGAGAGAGAAAAGATCTGAAGGAAAGGTTGCTTATCCATTTCTGCAAAGCAGGACTAAACTTTTAATGGGAAAACAATTTATTTTTTAAAAAACGCAAATAACCTTTAAGAATAAACACTTGTAAATGATTTGGACAAGCATTGTGCAATAGAAATACAATGTGAGTCTCCAATGCAAGTCATAGATGAAATTTTAAAGTGGCTACTAGAAATTTTTTAAAAGGTAAAGAGGAAAAATTAATTTAAAAATGAAAGTTAAAGAGAAGGGCCAGGCGTGGTGGCTCACGCCTATAATCCCAGCACTTTGAGAGGCTGAGACAGGTGGGATCACAAAGTCAGGAGATCGAGACCATCCTAGCTAACATGATGAAACCCCCATCTCCACTAAAAATACAAAAAATTAGCCTGGCGTGGTGGCAGGTGCCTGTAGTCCCAGCTACTTGGGAGGCCGAGGCAGGAGAATTGCTTGATCCTGGGAGGCGGAGGTTGCAGTGAACCGAGACTACACCACTGCGCTCCAGCCAGGGCGACAGAGAGAGACTCTGTCTCAAAAAAAAAAAAAAAAAACCTTCATTAATATTTAACCTATATATCAAATATACTATTATCTCGCCAGGTAGTCAGTAAAGACACCTAAGAATAAGATCTTTCACATTCTTTTTCTGTACTAAATCTTTGAGATCTGGTGAGTGTTATACAGTTACAGCACATCTCAATTTGGACAAGCCATGTCTCAAGTGCTTAGAAGCCACATGCAGCCAGTGGCTACTGTGTTGGATGGTGCAGAACTGAACAACAGGTTTGTACAGAACCTTGTAGGATCCTCAGGACAAGCTGCACAGACATCTGAGCTCACCCAGGACACTCCGGGGAAATGTCTTATACCAAGAGAATGTAAAGGGCTGATCTATTTGATCAAAAAGAGCTACCTGTTGGAAAAAATATATACTTTTAACTCCATCTCCTCTCCTCAGATAAGTTCCAGAAGGATGCACAATTATTGCCTCATTATTATTCTTAAACAATAAACTAAAGTGGACCAGTCAAGTTAATGCCAACGGGAGTTTGATGGAAGAGGCTGTCCTGCCGTCGCCCAGAGTGACCTCACAATCTGTGGCCCAGGAGTATTTTATAAGATATCAGCATGCCTGCCGAGAACAAATGAATAGTTTTCCCCTTAGTGCTAAAAACACCAGAGGCAATTTTCGCATACCCACCCTTCTTTTTTAGAGGACTTGGTGGGGGAGTCAGGCTGCAATCAGTGTGTTAACTGAGGATAAAATAGGGAGCATCAGCCAGATTGCTCTTTCTTGACAACAACAGCCAAAAAAGAATAACAGCTTTCAGGATTTCGAGTCGCTTTGCATGCTCAGGAAAGGATGGTGGTTTCAAGCATAACATCAAGACTAAGGACAAAGTTGAGCCCAACTGGACACCAGCAAGGAGTGGGTGCACCCATCCATGCCTCCAAGCTCCTTCCTCCACAGGGAAAATGGGGCTCCCGTCATTTTTGGGTAGTGGGTGTTTTACAGTCTGTTCTCCTCAGCAGCTTTGAAATCCTGAGTTCTGAGCTCCTGGTTCTGAGCTCCGGTATTGCGGCCTGGCACAGAGCTGCAGGGCCAAGGTTTGTTCACGCCCTAATCTCCTACCCCAGCCTGCTGTCTTCCTGGCTGCCCCACAATCTGAAGTTGAGGGTTTCTCACTACACAGTGGGCAGAGCTGCAGGCAGACCTTGACCTTGCCTCATGCATTCAAGTGAAATGAGCAACCACCCTAAAAAGAGGCCAAGTTTTCCCTTTGTTGATGGAGTCCTCCTTCTATGGAAGAATCTGTGATAAGGATACTGTGATTCTGAACCACTGAGTCTTTCATTCTAAAAATAGTAATTGATAGTCATTGATCACTTACTGCCGGGTCCCTATAGTAACTTATTTAAAGCTCTGCATAATAATAGTCCTTCCACTGTCAGGGGGAGTGGCTCACGCCTGTAATCCCAGCACTTTGGGAGGCCGATGCGTGCAGATCACTTAAAGTCAAGAGCTCAAGACCAACCTGGCCAACATCGTAAATCCCGTCTACTAAAAATACAAAAATTAGCTGGATGTGCCGGCAGGCACCTATAATCCCAGCTACTCCAAAGGCTGAGGCACAAGAACAGCTTGAACCTGGGAGGAAGAGGTTGCAGTGAGCTGAGATCACGCCACTGCACTCCAGCCTGGACGACAAGAGCAAAACTCCATCTCAAAAAATAATGATCATAATAAATAAAAATAAACAAAAATAAATTAGCCAGTTGTGGTGGCTCACACCTGTAGTCCCAGCCACTTGGGAGGTTGAGGCAGGAGAGTCCCTTGAACCCAGGAGGCAGAGGTTCCAGTGAGCTGAGATTGGGCCAGTGCAATCCATCCTAGGAAACAGAGAGAGATTCTATGTAATAATAATATTCCCTCCTAACTATCCTAAGTGCTTTGTATACTGTATTAGAGTCCTAGGTCTACCGTAACAAAGTACCATAAACTAGGTGGCTTCAACAACATTATCTGCTCACAGTTCTGGAGGCAGAAGGCCAAGATCTATGTCAGCAGTGTCGGCAGTGTTGGTTTCTTCTGAAGCTATGAAGGAGGCTCTGTTCCGCGCCCCTCTCCTGGCTTTCTGGGGGTTTGCTGGCAATCTTTGGCGTCTCTTGGCTTGTAGATGCAACACCCTAGTCTCTGCCTTCATCTTCACATGGCATTTTCCCTCTGTATGTCTGTATCCAAATCTCTCCTTTTCAAAAGGACACTGGTCATGCTGGATTAGGGCACACACTAATGACTTCATTTTAAGGTGATCACTTCTGTGAAGACTCTGTTTACAAATAAGGTCACCTTCTGAGGTATTGGAGGTTAGGGCTCCAGTATGTTTTGAGGGGGACACAGTTCAACCTGTAACACACATATTAACCCATTTATCTTTCCAACAACCCTCCAAGGCAGCTTCTTGGATAATTTATCCCATTTGCAGAAGAGGCACCTGGGACACAGAGAGAGTAAATGACTTGCCAAGGTCACTGTATTCATCAGTTTTCTCTCTGCTAATAAAGACATCCCTGAGACTGGGTAATTTATAAAGAAAAAGAGGTTTAATGGACTCACAGTTCCATGTGGCTGGTGAAGCCTCACATTCACAGCAGAAGGCAAGAGGCACTTCTTACATGGTGGCAGCAAGAGAGAAAACTTATGCAGGGAAACTCCCCTTCGTGAAGCCATCAGACCTTGTGAGACTTATTCACTGTCATGAGAACAGCACAGGAAAGACCCAGCCCCATGATTCAGTTACCTCCCACCAGGTCCCTCCCAAGACATGTGAGAATTGTGTGAAGCATGATTCAAGATGAGATTTGGGTAAGGACATAGCCAAACCATATCAGTCACGGAGCTGGCAGGTGGTGGAGTCTCACAGGCAGTCTAGCTTGAGTGAGTCTGCTGTGCAACCCCGTAAGTATTGTTATTACTGTCTCAAACTTACACCCGAGGAAACAAAATACACAGGTCACAAAACTCACCAGGATTATACAGCGAGTCATTGGCGGAGCTGGAGTTTGAACCCACTGCTGTTCGGCACCTGAGCTGGTAATCACTAAGCTGTGTGACTTCTCTTACATAAAAATGTCTTCCTAGAGTTCAGGAAAGCCTAATGTGCCACTCCACACTTTGCAAGGACTGCACAATTCTTTGGTGGTGTTAGTTATGCATCATAGTAACCGTCGGAAGGGAGCGGTGTCGGTCATTGGCGTGGGCCATCAGGATCAGTATCAGGAAAGAGCAAAAGGACCCAAGGGGTCTGCAAGTGCTTGAGCCTTCACCCCAGCACTGCCCTTACCCACCACGGGCTCTGCCAGTTGGTAAAATAAAAAAGGGGCAGGGAATAAAAGGATTCAGGCTGTTAAAAGAAGGGACTCAACCGATCCTGCCTTATCCTTTTTTCCTAACTGGAAGGAAGCGGGTCTTACTGTCGCGTGAGGAAATGGTGGAGTCCGGCTCCTGAGCATTCAGACCAGTCTTGCTTTGATTCATAATGTGATCATTTCCCACTCTGAAAAATGTAAGTGTGGAGACACAAAAGCTGGGAGTTGAGAGCTGTGTCTCATGAATGTCACAACTGGGGTCCACACCTACCCTCCTCAGGATTAGCTATTCAATTCCTCCTGGAATTTCAGGGGAAATCCATTGAGTCTCCCCCCCCCCCCCGTTACTAGTTGTTGGTGGTTAAGAGAGATTGAGTTGTTTTCTCTATTCACTTAGAGTCCCGTACACTCACAAAAGTTACATCATTACCTTTCATTTCATTGATTCTAAACTATCTTCTCCCCATTTGCCCAATTTAATGAATTTCCTCAATTTAGTTCTTACAAATTAAATACCATACTCAGTATCTAAAATAAATCCATCTTATTTACACCCATAATGTAAAAGCTCCCTGAGGGTAGTGATTTTATCTTTTGTTTACTTCTATATCCTGAGCACCTAGCAATATTGGTAATAAAAAAAATGGCTATGTTAATTTTTCTTCCCATTTTATACACGTGCACGTGGTAACTTGCTATGCATACTGTTCTGCATATGTGTTTTTTTACTTATCCATATATCATGGAGATGGTCAATATTTCATGGGTCAACAGGCAGGAGACGGGACTTTTACATTTATTAAAATTACCTGCTTAGAGTTCCAAGCAGAATAAAAGCAATTCTCTATCCATGCATGCACAGACTAATCCCAGGAAGTAGCCGTCACCCAGCGTGAATTAAATTCACTGTGCAAGGCATGCTTGGTATGCGATAGAGCTCTCTTTTTTTGTTGTTTTTAATTTATGTGACAAACACCATAGCCACTGTTTCTTAGTACACAGCATTCATAATACGGCTATATTTTAAAATATCTATTTCACTCCATGGAATCCTTTTACCTTGCAATCACACTAAACATGGGTGCCTTACACGTGATAGGTATCCAGATGTGGGGAGGGGGTGTGAATGAAAAGTTAAGATGTGCTAAACAACAAAGTAGATTAACTTTGTTTTCAAGTTACGGTAGGAAAAGGGAGGAAATCAATACATTTTAATTTATTTAAATGAGGTAACCTTTAGAATAACCATGGGATTTAACCCAATAAGCTATTGTAAAACCATTTTGGTAACTCTTGCCCAGTGCATGCCCATCCATCTACTGCCTGACTTAGCACCAAGCTTCTCATCTGAATTTGGGTGTGTACCACTTCTAAAGAAACAGCGAATTCAAGAGTGTCATCCCCAGATCACAATGTCCAAGTTCTCATTTATGGCCTGTGGGCAAAAACATCGTAGGATGAAAAGAGGGGCATAGGCAGAATGATTGGAATTTCAAAATTGGAGCAATGTGAGATAATGGGTCATCAGGGGTCAAAGGGGACTATCATAAGGGTTACTCTTCTCCTAGAATTTAATTCTCCAGAACACTTATATCACTCCCTGAAAGTATCTTGCCTGTGAGTTTGTTGTTTATCTCCTCCCACTGGAAAGTACGTTTCATGAGAGCAGAGACTTCGTCTTTGTTCACTACTATATGTCTAGCTGCTGGCATGTGTCACATGCTCAGTATGTATTTGTTGAATATATGAATACACAAGAGAAAGATGAAGGTGGCTTTTGGCTCCATACCATTCCTATTGCTTAGGGCATTTTAAGAACGCTTCTGGAAATTACCAAAGAAAGTGTTTTCCATACAAATAAGTGGGAGTGAAGCAGTTTCACTGTGCATTGATTACCAGTTTATCTGGGTGCAGTGAGACAGAACGTCCACACACAAGTTACACAAAGCAGGTTTATTACTCACAGAAAGGCAGCCACGGATAACAGAAGCCAAGGCTTGGTCCTGAGCCGGTCCCCAAGGCCCACCAAAGCTGCCTTGGGCAGGTCGCCTCTCAAATGCGCATCCCCCACCTGCACTGCATCTGAGGGACCTGGAAAAGCAGCCTTCCCTGGGCTTTACACCCAGGGGTAATGAAAGTCTGGGTCGAAGCATTGAAGGGCATCCTATTTCTAGGGTGGGCTGGAGCAGAGTTCTGGCCAGTCCCCCACTCTCTCAGGACACTGCATTCCTAGCACATCCTACAGTTATTCTTAAGAACTACAGCTAAGAAAGCAGGAAGAACTGAGTCAGTCCAAGGCCACCTGGAGAACTGTCCTGCAGGAGTCATTGAGAAAGGAGTGGCCATCTGAAGTTCAGTGAAAAATTTTCTCTTAAAATGTAACTGCAGTGGAGCTTGACTTCAGTCTCAGCAGTATTCTGTAACTTTTCACTAACACCCTTCCCAAAGTCCTTCTGCCCACAACCCCACTCCAAAGGTACATCCACACTTTCAGGCTTCCATTAACTCTTCCAGGTACCTACTTCTGGATTAGGTACCTAATGTCAATTACTGAGTGAAATATTACTTCAGCGTTAATGCCGTAAAATAAATGCAGTATAATGGGAAGTGTATATTTGATCTTTATTCCCAGTTAATGACCAACAATTCTGAAACCCTTGGAATCCCCATAGTGATATGAGTGTTTTTTTGTTTGTTTGTTTGTTTGTTTGTTTGTTTTTGAGAAGGAATCTCACTGTCCCCGGGCTGGAGTGCAGTGGCGCTATCTCGGCTCATTGCAACCTCCGCCTCCTGGGTTCAAGTGATTCTTTTGCCTCAGCCCCCTGAGTAGCAGGGATTACAGGCACCCACCACCACGCTGGGCTAAGTTTTTTATTTTTATTAGAGACAAGGTTTCACCATGTTGGACGGGATGGTCTCGATCTGCTGACCTGATGATTCTCCCACCTTGACCTCCCAAAGTGCTGGGATTAGAAGCACTAGCCACCGTGCCTAGCTGAGTGTCTTTTGTATGTTAATGGAGATGACTGGTGGCTGGGGGCACCTAGATGGCTTCAGGATGGAGGCTGGCAGTAGAGGAGTGAATAAAACACATCAAATTATCTGTCTTCTACAAATTCATTCTCTCTCTCTCTCTCTCTCTCTCTCCATGCATGTAGTTGCCATTCACTGGCTTCAGTCCAGCTATGTTGCTATTGTTCTGACCTGCAAAAAATACCATTTCCCACAAATGCCCCAGGCAATCTGCGGCTTCTTTTCAGAGCAGCCTAAGCGCTCTGGCTACAAACCTAGATTCCCTAGCGCACTGCATATTCTAATTTCCCATTTGCTTTTATGAAAATAAAGTTTGCCTTTCAAATGTAAATGCTCCAGGGCCCCAGTCATGCTTCCTGAACTCTCTGCACAGCAGTCCCTCCGGGTTTAGGGAAGAAAACAGATTTATTTTCACTTTCATATTGGTCTAACAGGGTTACAAAGCTATTACACACTTTTGTCAATAAAGTCAAGATTACTGCCACCCCTCTTTCCAAACTATGAAAAAGACAAAGCTCATTACTCTCCAAAAGCCACATAAAAGCAAAAACATTCCACTGACAGTTTAATGAAAAACAGGACATGCCAAACAGGAAGCATACAGAGAATGACAACTGGAATTAAGCAAGGGGGCTGGAGAGGACACATTAAGGTTTCTCAATGAACATAATCAACAACAGGAATGTTTAAGGGAGTTTCATTAAAATGGATGAAAATGGTAACTGACTTCAGTAATATCTACAGCCTTTCAATACAGATAATGACATTAGTGTATGAGATACAGAATAGATACCAGAAACCATTTTTCCAGATAGAAGACAAAACGAGAACAAAAAGCATCATATGTCAAGACCCACTGGGTACAAAACAGTGAAATGAAAATAGAATGTAAATAGAAGGGAGCATTGCTGAAACCAGCAATTAAGAGCTATCTCAGGAATTTAAAGGAGTGTTTTGGTGGGAAGCATGGAGTGGGAAGGGACACAAAAAAATCCTTGTGTCTTTGTTCCTTTTGCTGAGGGATGAAAGGCCAATAGTGGCTGGTCTTATGAAGGAGGGACAGAATTTTCAAACCTGCGTTTCAAGGGCTGAGCTGTTTAACCAGGTAGCCACTAGCCACATATTGTGATTGAAAATTAAACTGAAATAAATTGAAATGAAATAAAGTATAAAATTCAGTTTCTCAATCACACTAGTCACATTTCAAGCACTAGGCAGCCACACGTGACACACTGGACAGCACAGGGCCAGAGCGTTTGTTTCATCATCACAGGAAGACCTCCAGGACAGCACTGCCGTGGAGCACGACACATGGGAAAGCAAGTCTTGGTCAGTATCAACTCCAGCTTTACCTGTTTTTCTCTTACCCCCTAAAAAGGTGCAGACTCCCTGTGTTAGAGTCAGCAAGGACTATGCAACTGAAGTCAAAATTCTCATCACCCTTGAGGCTCCCCATCCACACACACAAATGAGGCTCGGAGCGGTGAGAATAAGGCATTTACTACACATACCTCATAAAGGTACCAGAGATACTAAAGTCAATAAAACACAGACTAAAACCTTCAGGTACTTGCATCCTTCAGTCAGTAGGGTAGACGTGAAAGAGACTAATGACATCAAGATGGTCAATATGAGAATAGAGACGCATATGAGGCTCTGTAGCATCCTGGACTTTCAAAAACAAAAAATGACCATGGCAATATTTGCGGTTTCACAAGTCTTTCCAGATGCTTCCTTCTCCATCAAGATCGGGAATCCATTTCTTCTCCCTTTCCACCTAGGGGGCCTCATGACTGCTCTGACCTATACAGTAGGGCAGAAGTGATGCTATGTCACTTCTGAGGCTAGGTCATGTAAAAGACACACATTCCTCCTGGCTTGCTTTCTCTCTCTGCCATGTGAAGTGCACACCTTTGTAGCCCTCAACTACCCTGTAAAAAGTCTGGCTACTTTGAAGCTGCAAGGCTAGAAAGACCATGTGGGAAAACAACAGAAATACAGAGAGAGATGCCCAAGGAGCCCCAGCTGTTCCATGCTCCAGAGGTTTGGCCCTTCCTAGCATCAGCCAAGTGAGTGAATGTTCTCTCCAGTGATTCCAGCCCAGCCTTTCAGTCTTCCAGATGAGGTCCTGTCAACAGTCAGGGGATGGCTGGAGTGCAGTCAGGTGTGGTAGAGGTAGGAATTTCATGTATTCATTCTCTTAATCATTTATCCAATAAATATATATATTGAACCCCATTGTGCCAGGCATTTGACTTGTGCATCATTTAAGACTGCTTTTGGCTGAAAATAGCTGCACTCCCAAAACAGTGGTTTAAACACTAAGGACAATCTGTTTGTTTAATGAGAAAATCAGAGGGGAGCAGTCCCAGGAATGTGTTGCTGCTTCCAGCCAGTCTCTTGCTATCTTTCTCCTTCACCAACCTCAGAATGTTGGCTTTTTATCTGAAGGCCTCATGGTCACAGGATGGCTGTAACAGCTCCAGGTATCACACCCTCTCAAGCTTCTCATGCCACATCCAAAGGCAGGAAGAAGAAGAACACCAAAAGTTTCCTTTTGTTTGCTTTCCACTTTTATCAGAGAGAAAATCATTTAGCTGAAGTTCCCACCAGCCAAGTTCCTCTTATATCAAATCAACCGAAAGCAAATCACACAGCCATCCTAGCAAAGGGTGGATGAAACATGGAGGACGCTGGGAAATGACTATCCAGCCTTTTCAGCTTCTGTAGCAGAAAACGGACAAAGGAAAGGGGACTGGAAAAGCTAGGGGGAAGACAAGCATCAGGGCCTGCCACAGCAAGGCTCAGCCAAGCAGTTGGGGTATAATCCTGCCTTCAGAATGCCAAGGTAGGAAACATCCAATTACGCAATGCAGAACCATGAAAAGGTACGGAAAGGCTGCAAGCAGCACACTTGCAACGTGACCAGTAGCACAATGGGAGGCAGAGGAGAGGAAAGGAAGGGAGACAGGAGTGAGAGCTCTTCCCTGGTGGTGATACCTTTGGAACAGGCACCTCCTACACAGACACACACACACACACACACACACACACACACACACAGAGGCACCACAATTACCATTTAATTCAATAAGAGCAACAGGATATATTAGAAAACTCTGCTGCCACGTGGAAATAGATTGGATGGGACCAGGTCAGAGGCAGGAAGAAAGACTAAACTTTTCAATAATATTCACCTTACTTTCAAAACAGAAATGGGAATCTGAGTTTGAAGAGCCTATTTTGTTATTATGCATGTCTCAGTCCTTTCGGGCTGCCGTTAACCAAGTATCATTAACTCGGTGGCTTACAGGCAACAGACATTTATTTCTCACAGTTCCGGAGAATGGGAAGTCCAAGATCAAGGCATCTGCAGATTTGGTGCCTGGTGAGGGTCCTGTTTCAGTGTTCTCACATGGTGGAAGGAGTGAGTGGACTCTCTCTAGCTCTTTCATGAGGGTATTAATCCCACCCAAGAGAGTTCTTCTGCCCTCGTGATCTAATCAATGCCCAAAGGCCTCGCTTCCTCATGCCACCACCTTGGTAGTTAGGATTTCAATGTAGGAATTTGGGGAGACACAAACATTCAGTCTATAACAATATAATCTACAGAAACATTAAAAATACCCTCCTGAAATTCCTCTAAATTCAAATCAGTTTCTTTAGATTAAAAAAGCTTTGTGATATATTAAGAGGGAACAAAGGAATTTAACAACACAAAGGTAAGTGACAGTGGCAGACAACCCCCAATCCCAACTCTTGAACAAACAGCACAACTTTTCCCCATGCAGGAAGGGAAATGCTACTAATTTTTCATTGAGCTATTTTCTCTTCTCTAATCCAGGCTGAGCTTGATAGATAGAAAGTATTCAAGCATGAAATGGCTCTGAGATATTGCAAAACAGTAATTAAACCACATACACAATTATTCTAGCTGAAAGGATGTCTAAGCATCTTTCTGTGGATAAGAAATGCACATGCCTACCTGGAGGCTTCTGTGTGTTCATAGGATGTGGAGAGTGTGATGAAACTGGAAGGTAGGCTAAACATAAAAGGAAACTGGATTATTCTACTAAGAAAACTAACCTTTATGTTGAAAAATGAATCTACTGCTAGGTCTTGCTTTTGTCCCAAATAAGTGTTCAGCCAGGAGATCTGAAGCTTTCACAGGATAAAAAAGGAAAATATGAACATGCTATGCGTTTGGATTTTGAAAGGGGTTTGGGTATGGGTCATTAGTTGAGGTAGGGGAAGGGAGGTGGAGGATTATAGCTGAGATGCTTAAATCACTCTTTGGGCTTCTTCTCTTCATCACTGAGTGGCCCCAGCCAGGGATAGCCCTGGATGAACTGAGGCGACCTCCAGGTGCAGTGACATTGGGGCCTGAAAAAAGACAGGCAAATAATCATCTACTCAATTGCCTAAGTTGCTTGGTGCTCTGCAGAGGCCTGATGGAGCCATACTCCACTCTGCCTGAGAACCCCTCAGCCATTCCCCAGGTTTAAGTCATGCCCCTGTAACCAGTTGCCCAGTCCCAGCAGGGGTATGGTGCATGTGAGAGTGACACGTTTGGTCAGAAAATAGGAGAGAGAAGAGTGACAATGAAACGGCTTCCTCCTAATCTCCCACAACCCGACTCCCCCACCCCTCTCTCATAGAAGTATTGATGGTTAATTTTATGCGTCAACTTGGCTAGGCCATGGTACCCAGATATTTGGTCAAACATTCAAGATGTATCTGTGAAGTTACTTTTTAGATGATATTAACATTCGAATCAACAGCAGTGTCATTCCCTTTCACACTGCTATTAGGGTAGTGTAAAATGATTACTTTTAATTATTAATTTTAATGGCAAAAATGTGATTACTTTTGCACAAACCTAATATAAAGATACTACCAGAGGTGGGGGTAATTACCCAGGAATTTATATTATATTAAAGGAAAGAGGTTTAATTGGCTCACAGTTCCACATGGCTGGGGAGGCCTCAGGAAATTTACAATAACGGCAGAAGGTGTAGGGAAAGCAAGCACCTTCTTTACAAGGTGACAGGAGAAAGAGTGAGCAAAGGGGGAAAAGCCCCTTATAGAATTATCAGCTCTCATGAGAACTCACTATCGTGAGAACAGCATGGGGGAAACTGCCTCCATGATCCCATCACCTCCCTCCCTCAACATGTGGGGATTACAATTTGAGATAAGATTTGAGTAGGGACACAGAGCCAAACCATATCAAGAAGATTATGCTTTCTAGTGTGGGTATGGGTGGGCCTCATCTGATCAGTGGGGGCATTAACTCATTAACAGAACAAAGACTGACCTCCCCAAGAGAAAGCAAGAATTCTGCCAGCCCATGGCCTTTGGATCATGACTCTTCCCTAGGTCTCCAGCCTGCCCACCCACCCTGCAGATTCTGAACTTGCCAATCTACTGCTTGAGGCTTGAGACAATGCCTTAACCTCTCTCCTCTCCCTCTTTCTCTCTCTCTCTCCACACACACACACACACACACGCACACACACACGCACACAGGCACCCACACACATTCCATTGGCTCTGATTCTCTGGAGAACCCTGATGAATACACACACACACACACACACACACACACAGAGGCTCCCACATGCACTCCTCCAAGGCATCAAATTCTTACTATTTAATTCAACAAGGTAAACTTGGAGTTTCTTAGATGTATCATTCACAGGTTTGTGAACTATCCTAATAGTCATGGCTCATCATTCATGACAAAGAATCCCTATTTCACAGTGTTCCTGTGATGATTAAACCACCCCCTCCCCCAGGAGAAAGCACTCCTTCCCGTAGTACCTGGGAGTGTAGTTGGCTGTTGAGAGCTCTCAGCTGAGTCTCTCACCAGAAACTGTTCTTGGCTGAAGAGAATGATCTCAGCCAAGGCCACACTCCCTCCCAGAGGCAATCCCACACAAGGCTGGGATGATGTGTGGTGTGGGGTTAGGTTTACCCACTTTGCCTCAATTTGGGATAAATCTGAAAGGTCCTCCAGCTCCAGAGCTCCCCTTGGGATAAGCTATGGCCTTTGTTACACTGCACCTTGGTTCAGCTTCTCTCTGCCCAAACTTGAGTCACTCACCACCACCCTCAGCCCCCACTCTTGCTGATATTGAGACCACTCCCCAGTATACCTCCGGCATGCAAATCTCTGCCTCGGAGTTTACTTCCAGAACCCCTGCGCTGTGGGCCCAGCCCACCCCTAGGAAGCCTTCTCACTTTTAGTAGTGTCCCGTATGTGAGGATTTGCCAAGATCTCAAACAATGCCAATGGCTTGCTGTGTCAACTGCATACCCCTATATGGATGAAACCAAAGAGGTTGCTGTGGATAGCACTGTCCTTAGACCTGTGCCTTATAGAGGGCCCTGCACCTCGGAGTACCTTCATCAAAACTTTCGAAGTCCCCCTCTGGTGCCTGAGAGCAGTCAGGGCCAGCAGTGCCATCCAGGTGGGCTGCCTCCTTCCCTGAGGCAGCTGCACCTGTATCTTCCGAGGGCATTCGAGCTACACTACATGACTAGGCTGACGGCAATTTTTACTGCATGCCTAACAGACATGATCTTATTTGTCTTCTGCTCTTAATAAAAAATGAAATAGAGATTTTTGTTAGTATTAAGTTGGTGCAAAAATAATCATAGTTTTGCCATTACTCTTAATGGTATTACTCTTAATTGCAAAACCGTGATTACTTTTGCACCAACCTAATACCTTGGCCAGTAGATTTGCATGGACTGTTGTTAGACTTAGAAGTGGTCTCTGGGCACTCCCACTTTTCCACTGCCGCCACTTTGGCCAGGCTGTATTCTCTTCCTTTGGCTCTCAGCTTAGAAGTAACCGCCTCTGTGAAGCCTTCCATGCTCCACGCTAGCCCATTAATTCTCCTGCCACGTGTCATACTGGATGTGCTTGTCTGTGTACCTGCCTGTTTCCTTGAAGGCAGGATCTATGACCTACTCATTAGTAAATGCCTAGCACCCAGCAGACGCTGAGCACGTGGCAGAGAGTTGTTGAATGAATCTGGTCCAACCCTTCATAACACCTGAATATCTTTTTATCATTGCTTTACTTGATGGAAACAAAGCACAAGACAATTAGTTATAGGTTTGGGAGTTCTAGGTATCAAAAAATGCCTTCATTCAAATGGGCTCACATCCGCTTCCTTGTGAATTCCACCCGTCGGCCCTATCTTTGCCTTCCTGAGTTACTCAGAACAAGCCTGAATTCCTACTCCATGAATTACTCCTTGAGTGTTTGGAGTCACATCTTCCCTTCCCAGAATGGGGCAAATTATTTTCTCTTTAGTCCCTAAGTGAAACATCTGGATACTTATCAACAAACGTGAAGTATGTATTTCCCTAATGAATAGTGTTTATAGGAAACCAAATAGATTTCAGACGCAAAAAGAGTAACACATTTCTCAGGACCAAGAACTTTACATCTCTTTATACGCACTGTCCAGCACTCAATAGATGTTCAGATTAAACTGCCTTTCACTATTCTTTTTCTTTTATTGTATAAGTGAAAAATAAGCATGGCTCCACTAAGCCTTCTATGACAACACTCTTCCTTGACCTGCCCTGAGTCCTGTGGAAATAATTCAATGTATTTCTACAGCACGTTGCGTAAACCAATTTGAAAGTATTGGCCAGGCATGGGGGCTCATGCCTGTAATCCTAATGCTTTGGGAGGTTGAGGTGGGAGCATTGCTTAAAGCCTGGGCAACAAAAAAATAAAAAGTTAGCTGGGCATGGTCATACATGGCTTTAATCCCAGGTACTTGGGAGGCTGAGGTAGAAAGATCCTTTGAGCCCAGGACTTGGAAGCTGTAGTGAACCATGATTGAACCACTACACTTCAGCCTGGGTGACAGAGAGAGAGACAGAAAGAAAGAAAAGAGGGAAAGAAGGAAGGAAGAAAGGAAGGAAGGAAGGAGAGAGAGAGAAGGAAAGAAGGAAGGAGAGAGAGAAAGAAGGAAGGAAGGAAGGGAGGAAGGAAGGAAGGAAGGAAGGAAGGAAGGAAGGAGAGAGAGAAGGAAAGAAGGAATGAGAGAGAGAAAGAAGGAAGGAAGGAAGGAAGGACGGAAGGAAGGAAGGAAGGAAGGAGAGAGAGAGAAGGAAAGAAGGAATGAGAGAGAGAAAGAAGGAAAGAAGGAAGGATGGTAGAGAGGGAGGGAGGGAAGAAGGGATGGAGGAAGGAAGGGAGGGAAGGAGGAGGCAGGGAGGAGAAAAAAAGAAAAGAAAAATAAAGAAAGAAGGAAAGAAAGAAAGAGGGAGAGAAAAAGAAAGGAAAGAAAGAAATAAGGAAAGGAAGGAAGGAAGGAAGGAAGGAAAAAAAAGAAAGAACTGATCAACATGTGTTATTGTGAAGTGAGTGTGTACACGTCTGTTTCCAACTCGACTGGGAACCCCTTGAGGAGGGAACGGTCTCATTTGTTACTGTATCACTAGCACCTAGCACAGTGCCTGGTACATGATAGGTACTCAATATGTGTTCTGAGTGAGTGCAGTAGAGTGTCTGAACTAAAACTACCTTATTTGTGTACACAATTCCTTGTTGTGTCAATTTTTAATAAAGAGATAAAGTTCTGCTTTGCTGGGCCATTTTGCAGCAAGACAAGAGGTGCTATTGTACATAGTGAATTGTTTAGATATTTGAGAAACATCAGACAGGAGTCTACTCAGGCTTTCAGAAGAAAGTATATATGCTTTATGCTTCTGTAGAGTTACTTACAGTGCACAGGTGTGCCCTGAGTTGAGTCTAATCACATGATTGCTGCAGTGAGCGCACCCTGAGGGTCCCAAACATGAGGCCTGGAGAGTGCAATAGCCCTTGCTCCTTCCTGGCACCTCCATGGCAGAACAGGCATCTAAGCAATGCCGCCCCCCCACCCCAGGGCAGGGAAGCTTTAGAAGTCAACCCTTACGATGAATTGTTTTTTCTTTTTGTAATTAATCTCCATCATCTCTTTAATCTTCCTTAGAGAGCTAATGGATTTTTGGGTTAGAAGTCAAAACCCATGGCAGAATTTACCCAAGAAGTGTCTTCATCAGCTGTAATGGAAACAGAAATGTGTGTGCTAATAGTAACAGACACATCAGAGCAACACCAGTTAAAATAGAAGCAGAGCTTACTGGAATTTTGCTGAGGTATCCCCAAAGCCAGACACTAAATCTACAGAAGTGGAGTCCTGATGAAGA
Source organism: Cebus imitator (assembly GCF_001604975.1). Classification (NCBI taxonomy): domain Eukaryota; kingdom Metazoa; phylum Chordata; class Mammalia; order Primates; family Cebidae; genus Cebus; species Cebus imitator. The sequence goes on along the minus strand of NW_016107439.1, from coordinate 3,324,647 downwards.
TTCCATGGCAACCATCACTAGGGGAGATGAGAAAACTAAGAGCGAAGGCTAGCTGGCCCTGTTCCCTCTTAGAATTATCCATGGAAAGAGGGAGTCAAATGTGTGCCCCCTTAGCAAGTGTGAGTTTACATTTTGTCAGCCTGTTTGCTGACACCATTTTACATGTCTATTGTATCTTTATTTTTTTATTTTTATTTTTTGAGATGGAGTTTGGCTCCTGTTGCCCAGGCTGGAGTACAATGATGCGATCTCGGCTCACTGCAACCTCACCCTCCCACGTTCAAGTGATTCTCCTGCCTCAGCCTCCTGAGCAGCTGGGATTATAGGTATGCACCACCACACCTGGCTAATTTTTTGTATTTTTAGTAGAGATGGCATTTCGCCATGTTGACCAGGGTGGTTTCGAACTTCTGAGCTCAGATGATCTGCGCACCTCGGCCTTCCAAAGTGCTGGGATTACAGGCATGAGCCACCGCCCAGCCTATTGTATAAGTCCTCGTAAATTAGTTTGGGAACAAAATGAGGAATAATGGAAATGGTGTGCACAGGGCTTGTTGACTGGTGGGCTTTTCTGGTAGGATATCAAGCTAGAGATCACTAATTTTTTGCATGATAGGGCTCCATACCACTAATTATTTTCTTCTGGGCTCATAGGTTTTGCCAGAGAGAAATGCTCCAATTTCATGCCTGGGATAGAGAGGGCTGTAAAGCCTCTTTTCTGTTTTCAGAACCTAGTAGGGAAAGGAATTAGGAAAGAGGGCACTAACTATTCAGTTGCTGTCATCCTGTGATCTTGCCTTTGATTGTTCCTTTACTATACACTGATGATGGGAGTGGGGTGGTAGACTGAGGCAAGGGTGTGTTTTCAACCTGCCAGAATTAACTGTAAATCTTCCCAATGATCTCAGAGACGGGTGGGTGCCTATAAGTGATTGCATGAGTCAGAACATCTAGTAACCATATGACATGGAGAAACACTCATCTGGACTTTCTCTCTTGGACACAAAGCTGTTCTTCAGTTTACCTGCAGTTTCTCGGACCACATTAACCTAGTGTTTATCCACCTTCACTCAGCAGGGACTCCACATCTTTGAAACCACTGTTAGAGAGGTGTAGGTACATGCCAGGACAGTCGGGGTTCACTTCCTCAAAAGGGCTCCCCCAGATTTCATTACATGCTAGGGTCCTGATGGGAGGTGCCTTATCTCCTTCTCTGTGACTGTCATCTCTAGAATCCTCCCAGGGTCCCTCCCAGTGACAAGCCTCCAGGTCCAAACCTGGGAAAATTGGAGAAGCCGGAGGATTTGGGGAGGCTGCTTATTTTATGTGAGGCCCTCTCTTTTCTACATACCAAGGATACAACAGGGAAGAAAATAGGAAAACCCCTTGCTTTCAGAGTTTACATCCTCACGGGAACGAAATTTAAAGGCAGCAATATCAATTTTAGGAAAAACTTACCCACTCATTCTAAGTGTAAGGGAAAGATTACAAGTGATGCATTTAGGCCTCTAAATCTTAGGAAGGTCTTTATAATCAAGGTCTTTATAAACTCAGAAAGAGTGATGACAATGGCCATCCAGGAGCAGAGTGGCAGGTTGGTCAGTGGACAATGAGCAAGGATTCCTGACCCCCAGTGAGGTCTGGACTAGACATCCCTGGCCCATCCATGGAGGAGCTGCTGACCTCACTCTCATTTCTAAGGTCTGGACTCTCTGCTGGACATAGAAACACATGGACGCGCTGAGCACAGTGCCCAGGGACGAATGCTGATATTACAGCTGCTGGAGTCAACACCTCTTCTTTCTACCCCTTCTTGTTCAAGGCTGTGAAGCTAGATAGTATGGAAAAGCCATTGGAATCCCCATAACACTTTAAGTCTTGACAGAAGATGTGACTGTGAGCTGAGTCAAATATGTTTACAAAGTCTATTCTCAGATTATAGACTAACTGACCAGATGACAGAAAACTCATGACTATTACATCCTCCGTTAAAAAAAAAAAAAGTTAAATAGTTAAATGTACCCTTTCCAAATAGAAAAACTGCATATAATCAATTAAATTGCTGCAACCATGCACCAACCTTGTCTGAATAATGTCATAATCCTGCTAAGAACCCCTCAGGCCCTGCCAATATAAATAAAGGAAACCTTAACTTTCCTATTTGTGAATGCCTACTCCACTCCTTTGGAGTTGGTGTTTCTGGGTGGTCCATCCGCACACTTTGCACTTGAATAAACTCTCTTTAAATTTGATGCTGACCATTTTGATTATTTTAAGTTGACAAGGCTGACGGCCATCCATATTTCCAGAAACATCCTTCTTCTCTGAAACTTTATTCCCCAAGAGCACTTGGATTTGCACTCTAGATAAAATTTCTCAAGCAACTCTGAGTAAAACTGTTGGGAAAATTGAGGTGTCCCTTTAATATTTAGGGCATTAAAGACTTCTGTTGTCTTAATGTAGAGCACAGGCTTAGGCAGGGATGGAAATGGGCATTTGTTGATTTGGGGTTATTCAGTATCCATAACAGGTCCTGTTCTCATTTTCTTTTTGAAATCCACGCTCACCTATTCTTACATCATGTGGTTCAGATGCACACCAGCCCCCTCCTTGCTCCCAAGACATCACTCCATGAAGTATATTGATGAAGAAGCATGTGACCTCAGCCAAGTGGCTCATTCAAACTCCTCCTCACCACAGTGATTAATCTGAGGTAGCAACATGGGTTCTAAGCAGAGCTAGGGAAATGCAACAGGACCTTTTGTGGAAATGCCAGCATAGAAGCAGGTGCTCCTTGATGAACTTGAACCTCAGACATTGGAAGACCTAGGACTACAGCCATCTTTCAACCAGCTGGGCACTTAGAGCTAACATTGAGGAAAGACAGCTGAAAGACGGTGAGAGAGAAAATAAAAGATACAAAAGGAGAAAGGGAAGACAGATTGGATCCTGGTGCCATTATTTGAGCCCTGAATCAAATTGTGCATGAAACAGGATATAGAGGTCAAGTTTTCATCCAGATGAACCAATAATCCTGTTTTTACTTGAATAAGCTTGCATTACATTTGCTATTGTAAAGAAGCAGCCTAGTTGATAAGCTAGTGTGGCTATCCTCACAGAGTAAGCAGGGAAGGGACACCTCGCTGATGTGACTTGAAGGAAAACGGGCCCAGGACCAGCAGACTTGATTAGAGGACATGCAAACAACATGTCTTCTTGGACCTCTTCCCAGAACTTAGGACTGCTGAGAGCTTGGGAAGACAGTGCCACTGTTTGTGTCAGGTAACACAGTGTCTATGTGTTTATAAATCTGGGAGGTTACGTGATTTGAGTGATTGCAGTAAGGAAATAACAAACCACCTAATAAAGTCGATTTCCTACATCTCTCAGATCCCAGAAAGGAATGTGATTCTCATAAGGTTCTACCATTGGGATTCACCTAAACAATTCTGGAGCAAGAAAAAGAAAGCAGTTCCTGCATTTTAAACCCAGAAAGTCTTATTAATCTAAAATATAAAGTAAACTACCATCATGCTGCAGAGATTTGGGGGGTTCCTGCCATATTTCTGCACTTTAAATTTCACGCTATGACAAACTCCTTCCGGTTGTTCTGAGGTTGCTGCGGTGATTTTGATAGCTGAGATTCCTGACCCGCAGTTTGGTCTTGCCTCCCAAAACCAAGGTGCCCTTGTTTTTATGGAGTGGGCGGGTTCCCTTTTGTGTTTTTCTTCAATTCCAAGTTTGAGCCTGGTGTCTAAAATAGATATGCTGCCCTTTGCTGCTGATCACAGTGACCTTCTAAAGAGTTTAGCCAAGAGAGTAATCCCTGTTCATATGAAATACTCCTGCTGTGAAAGCTTAACTTAAACCACATTCCACAAATCGCGCACCCCCAGGAAAAACCGCCATCCTAAAGAGATGATTGCACATTTTGTTTTTCAAATAGAGCTCAAGCCCCTGTAAATTGTATCAGGGATTCTCCATGGGATAATGAGATTTGGGAATAGGATTAATACCAGAGCATGTATCCCCAAAGTTTCAAGAATTATTATTCTTTAAATCCCGTTTTTCATTTTGTTAGAAAGTGAAGTTAAAGGGGCAGCAAATTATTTGTTGGCTTTCTTGTTAGTTAAAACAGTACGGAG
>NW_016107439.1:3270560-3320426 GCF_001604975.1 Cebus imitator | reverse complement strand
TCGCTCTTGTTACCCAGGCTGGAGTGCAATGGCGCGATCTCGGCTCACCGCAACCTCTGCCTCCTGGGTTCAGGCAATTCTCCTGCCTCAGCCTCCTGAGTAGCTGGGACTACAGACATGCGCCACCATGCCCAGCTAATTTTTTGTATTTTTAGTAGAGACGGGGTTTCACCATGTTGTTTGGTCAGTTTTTTAAAAAAGGATTCGCTACCCAACTGATGTACTCTTGAATTCTAGAATGTGATTGCTAACGGGTCTGGGCAAAAAAGTAAAATAAAAGAAAACAACACAAAACTAGGTATATATTGTCATCTGCTCTATTAGGTATGCTCACAAATAACCCCACTCTCAGTGGCTTCACAGACAACAATTGTATTTCTTGCTCATTTAAAGCTCAACTGGCTGTTGAGGAGGCAGCCTCGAGGGCCCACGGCCTTCTAGCTGAGTCTTGGGGTTACTACATCTACATAGAACATCTACACCCGGCCAGCAGAAGAGGAAGGGAGCTAGAGCAAGGAGCAGCATGTGGGAGGATTTAGGGGAGGCTGGAAGAAGTGAGCATCACTTACACCCCTCTGACCAGGACTCAGTGAGGCGTCCCTACTAACTGCAAGGGAGGCTGGGAAATGCAATCTTCCTCAATTACCAGGAAGAGAAAGACACGGGTCTCATGAGCCTCCCGCTGCTCTCTGTCACCTCTGCTATGCCCGTCACTCAAGTCAGCATGCGGGCTTCTCTTTCTTCTGAGTCTCCTCTGTACTCCTCATCAAAATTACAGTATTTGCATAGTACTTCGCAGTCTTCAAAGCTTTTGCGTGTCCATTTTTTCCATTAATCTTCACTCAGAAATAGCAATCATTAATCCCCACTTTAAAAATGAGCAAACTGAGGCAGGAGTAAGTGAACAGCAGAGCTCAGTCTTGAACCCAAGTCTTACTGCTCTACCCTCCCAGGGAGGCAGTGTAGTGAGGTGGCCAAGGGAACTGGCTCTGCTGCCAGACGGCCTGGGGTGAAATCCCAGCCCTGCCACTGGTTGACCACACAACCCAGGGCCCGTTGTGAAGAAGACCCGAGGGACTGTGTTAAAGCAACATCTCTTTCGGGTCCACTAGGGGAGGGGCTTCAAATGCAGGAATTTCTCGGCTCCATCCAGAGACCAAAGGGGTTTCAAACATAAAGGTCTTTGTCTGGTTTCCGCTCCCTCACTGCCCCCACTTCCCTACCCCCTCCACGCCACCACCCCCGCCTGTGGGCTAGGTAGGGAAAGCCAGGTGGGGCTCTTTTGTCCCAAATTCCGGCCAAAAGCTCTGAGAGGAGGGGGCTCTGTAACTCAGGGTTGTAGAATAAGCAGCCAATACTGTATCAGAGTCAAAGATCAATCACTCCAGAGGACGTTTCAAAGAACTCCTCTCATTGGATGAGAACATGCATGGGGAGGGAATAACTCAAGGGTTAAAACTTCAGCTGCTCCTACCTAAGCAGATTTCCCACTCTGGGTTCCCCTCCCGCAACAGCGTGGGAGCTGTTCTCCCTCTCTCCCTCCTTCTCTCTCTCTCTAATAAATCGCTCTTCCACAAAACTCTTTGGGTCCATGATATTTATTTGAACGGTAAGCTCATCGTGCCTCCAGTGCCCCTTTCCCCATTCTTTGGGGTTTAAAAAGCCGAGAGCCTCTGTGGTCCAGTGGTTGGGATTCGGTGCTCTTGCTTCTACGGCCTGGGTTTGACTCCCGGTGTGAGAACCAGGCCATCCAGTTGAAGTTTTGCTTCCCCCGTTACAGACCCAACCCTGGGAACCCAGCCTGAGGTGGCGTTTGAAGTGGGGACTCACATGTACTTTATTTCATTTCAATGCCATGAAGAATCTCTAAATATACCAACTCCATACCAGGTTTCTGTGGACTGTGTACTTCACAAAGACATTTTCTCATTTCATCCTGGCTTCATATTCACAGGATGAAATGAATGAGGGAGACATGGAAGATATTATTCCCTATCTCTGAGGCTAAGGAAAATGAGTTCTCAATTAAATAATCTTTCCAAGGTTATATGGCTATTAAATAGTCATGTCCGCACTAGAACTTGCTACAGTATGAAGAGTTACTCTTTTTCTTAGGATGGAGTCTCCCGGAAGCAGATCCGAGACAAGGACTTGAGGGCAAGTAGTTAATTTTAGAGGCAATCCCAGGAAGCTAAGAAATGAGAGAAGAAAGGGAAGGAAGGCAGTGAAGAGTGCACTGTTGAGCAGGTGACTCTTGTGCACAACTGAGGCTCATCCTGCGGAGGTGGGGGGAATCTCTGGGAGATGGTGTAAGACACGCCCCTTGAGGATATTTATTCTTTAGCCCCATCTCTGCTCTCATTGTCTAAGACCTCCTCCCAGAAGCATTCCCTTCCTGGCCCATTCATGCTCCTCTAGCCAGGCTGAGAGCAAGCCTTTGTGTGGAGAATTTCCAGGACTTGCAGTAGGTGACTCTGACATGTGCCTGAACAGTGAGGGTGGTGGGGATGTGATTGGGCACCAACGCGTCTGCCAGGCGCCTGTGTTCGAACAGAGGCCCCCACCATGCCCCTTCCTTCACCTCTACCCTATTCCTGCTGCCTCCTCTGCAGTGAGGCTCTTAGTAGAGACTGTGACTTTCCCAAGGGCTGCAAAGTGTCCTGAGTGGGAAGGAATTCTAAATACTAGATATCTAATAATGGGGTATAGATTAAATATTGAATCCAGCTCAGCCATTTCCTCGGGTAAATCAGCTTAACCTATTGAAGACGATTTTCCCACCTGTAGGATAGGAATAATACAGATCGTAATGGATTGTTAGGAGGATTAAAAATAAAAACTAAAGAGTAAGCCCATGACAGCAGGGAGCATGCAGGTCTCAATCATCAATGCATTCCCAGCACTTAACACAGTGCTTGAGACGTATGAGTGAATGGGTGAGCACACGAGAGGAAGAGAGGGAAGGAGGGAGAGAGGACAGACTGAGAAACTAATGAAAATATGAAAGTGCCTAGCACAGTACCTAGCCCACTGAAGGCTCTCACAGTGTTGATTCTCATCCTGCCTTCTGGTTTCTTGGCCTGCTGATATACAACCTTATGATGGCTGAATCATGGAGAAAATGGAAACTTTAAGCACTACTAAATATTGTTTCATTTCTCATGGAGCTCATGAGGTACAGAGTTAGAAAAGCATTTCCCCAAAACATGGGGTCCCTGTCTCTACCCCTTGCGGACTCTCAAGCATCACATGTCCCTGCCCTCTCTCCTTGTCCCGCCTCCATCCTGCTGTTCCTTCTCTGACTGGTAATTTACCCTCCCAGGACTGTCAAGTGCAAAGTGCAGGGGAAGCACAAAGCTCTACTTTTCTTTTTTCTTTTTTCTTTTTTTTGAGACAGAGTCTTGTTCTGTCACCAGGCGCCAGGCTGTAGTGCCTTGGTGCGATCTCGGCTCACTGCAACCTCCGCCTCCGGGTTCAAGCAGTTCTCCTGCCTCAGACTCCCAAGTAGCGGGCACTACAGGCACGTGCCACCACGCCCAGCTAATTTTTGTATTTTTAGTACAGAGGGGGTTTCACCATGTTGGCCAGGATGGTCTTGATCTCTTGACCTCATGATCCTCCCACCTTGGCCTCCCAAAGTGCTGGGATTACAGGCGTGAGCCACCGCGCCCGGCCAGCTCTACTTTTCTTGCTGCTTTTGCACCTTTCTCCTCAGCATCCTGCCTGCCACACACCACCGCTACCTGTCTCCTCCCCCAGCCTCCAACATCTCCCAGCTGTGTGTTCAGGGGAGAACACAGATTCTTCTACCAATCTTGGGTTTTAGTGAATGTTCCTGTGAATGCCTAAAACCTAAATATCATGAATCTTAATGCCAGAAAGCTCTACCCTTTTTTACAAAACATGTTCTGCATATTGATAGCCACAAAGCAATGCTGAGACACCACAGAGTAATTCACTCATTCCACCATTATTAAGCACCTGTTATGTACTAGGCACTGTGCTTGGCTCTGGGGTTACAGTGGTGAATACGTGATGAACACAGGAGCCTGTCTCTCTTCTTCTTCTGGAATCTGAAGTCTAGTAGGCATGAGAGATAGTAAGTAACTAATCACCAATATAATTACAAAGTTATGTGCAATGTGAAGGAAATGTACAAAGTCTTATGGGAGCCTATAGTAGGGACGTGCCACTTCATCTGTGAAGTTTCACTAGGTGTCCTCGTAGTCTGCTCAGGGTCGTAATAAAATACCATAGACCAAGTGGCTTACAAACAACAGAAATCTATTTCTTACAGTTCTGGAGACAGGGAAGTCCAAGATCCAGACAACAGCAGATTCATGTATGGGGAGGGCCTACTTTCTGGTTCTCAGATAGCACCTTCTCACTAAGTTGTTACATGGCAGAAGAGGCAAGCTAGCTCCCTCCGGCCTCAATTATACGGGCACTCACCCCATTCATGAGGATTCCACACTCATGACCTAATCGCCTCCCAACCACCCCACTTCCTAATAACATGACACTGGTGATTTGGAATCAATTATGAATTTTCAGGGAAAGCAAACATTCAGACCATAGCACTGAGAAAGTGTCATTTGGTGTGCAGATGCCAGGGGAGAAGACATAAGGAAAAGGGAACTGCCTGGTAAAACCCTTGAGAGAAAAACAGACCACACAGATGCAAAGACCCTAAAGCCCAGTGTGGCTAACACACTGGAAGGAGTGGGACCCTGGATGAAGCCTGAGAATTTCAGTGATTTTCCTAACGTCACACAGCCCATTCACTGGGAACCAGACTAGATCCCGAGGTAGATTATGCAGAGCATTGTAGTTTAAGTCATTCATTGCAGTATTTATTGAGCACCTACTGTGTGCCATGCATTGTTCTGGGCACTGATACCGAGGAAAGAAGAAAACAAGGCCTCATCTCTCCAGGAGTTTGGTTTTTCTCCAGCCCTAGGGGCCCACTGAAAGAGAAAACACAATCCGACTTAAACTGTCAAAAGACTGTGCTGCACTGCGGTTCAGTGAGTGGGATGCGGGACCATTCCAGAGACTGCTGCGGTTGTTAGGGAGAGAACAAATGGTGGCTTGAACCCAAAAGAGACAGAGGGACAGAAAGAAGTGGATGAATTCAAGAGATATTTAGAAGGTAATGTTTATTAGAACTCGGTGATTAATGTCAGGATGAGAATGATGAAGGCATCACAGGTGCTAGGATTTGAATATGTCCCCTCCAGAACCCAAGTGGTGCCAACATGACACTGTTAAGAGCCTTTAAGAGCCAATTAGGCCACGAAAGTTCCTCCTGCATGAATGGGATTAAGACTCTTCTAAATCTGCTTGCTCTTCCTTCCAGTGTGTAAGGAAATGATGTTCTTTCCCACTGGAGAAGGCAGCAACAAGGTACCATCTTGAAAGCGGACAGCAGCCTTCACCAGACACCAAACCTGCTGACACTTTGCTCTAGGAATTCCCAGCCTCCAGAACTGTGAGAAAATTAATTTCTGTTCTTACTCAGCCTAAGGAATTTTGTTACATCCACAGGAACAGACTAAGACAACAGGTAACTCCCTGATTTCTGAAGATGTGGAATCTAAGAATGATTAGTTTATGTGCAATGCAGTTTAAATATTCAGATTCCTTAAAAGCACAGACATTGGTGTGTGGCACGTCAGTTAACTAGAACTTGCCCTTTTCCCAAATGCATTTAGTTTAGGATAAACAGGAGATGTATGGGGGAGGCGGGTGTTTGTTCTGACAGAAGTAGAATGCCTAGATTTGCCTCTTATTCCTTTAGTTTTGATTTTTCTTAAATGTTGGGAGTATCCTTCATATCATGAGGGTTATAATGGTTTCCTAGGGCTGCCATGACGATTTACCACAAACCTGGCAGCTTGAAACAACAGAAATGTATTCTCTCCCAGCTCTGGAAGCCAGAAGTTCAAAATCAAGGTATTGGGAGGGTTGGCTCCTTCTGTGGGCTCTGCAGGAGAAGCTACTCCAGGCCACTCTCCTGGCTTCTGGAGGTTGCCAGCCCTTCTTGTCAATCCTTGGCTTGCAGTGTTATACTTTAATCTCTACCTGGTTTCACTGGCTTTCCCTCTGTGTCTCTCTGTCTGTTTCTCCTTTTCTGTCTCTTAGGCAGAAACCAGTCGTTGGATTTAGGATTCACCCTAAATATAGAATGATCTCATCTTGAGATCCTTAACCTAGTCGTACCTGCTAAGACCCTATTTCTAAATAAGTGCACCTTCCCATGTCTCAGGGGTTAGGACTTGGATATATTGTTTTGAGGGATTCAATTCAACCCACTACAAGGGTATAACCACCTATATATTAGAAAATATAATTACAGACTTAGAGAGAGAGATTTCTGGGTTTTAAAGATGTGCATAGAAATGTATTTGTCTCCTCTTTGTTGCCAAATGTTAATTACTATAGTCTTTTTTTTTTCTTCTCGAAATGCCCTAGAGCAGAGCAGTGGTTTCAGTAGTTACATTCCGAAGTTTATGTATAAACAGAGGAAACAAAGGATTTGTTCCATTGTGCATGGCCTTGGAGATATTTACAAATTCTTTCAAGCTGGGACTAATTGTTTAAAGGCTGATAATTTATTTCCCGAAGAGTCAGAAAATAGACAGAGATTAAAGAACAGCTGTGGATGAATTAATTTTATCCCCATCACATGTTAAGTGCTGGAAATACCCCAGGAGTAAAAGTGAATAAGTGAATTGAAAATCCTAGGCATGTACATTAAATTTAAATCGATCATTTTCAATCTATTCTCCATTGCAAAGCATAGTAACAGAAGCGTAAAATATTAAGCATTTACTTTGTGCTTGCCAACCACTTTTCAAAGCACTTTATACGTATTATTTCATTTGGCACTCACAACAACCTGATGCCAATAGGGTTATCACCCCCATATTACAGAAGAGAAAACTCAGGCACCAAGAGGTTAAATAACTTGTCCAAGAACACAAAACCACTAAGAAATGGACAGGCCAGGATATAAGCTCAAGCAGACCATCAGAGCACCTACCTTTAATCGGTATGCCATTTCTAAAGCCATCTTTGTTCAAAAACTAGATATATATAGAATATTAGAGTTTTTTCTGCCAAAGGCAAAAATATGGGTAAAATTCTGCTAGTCACTACCAAGTACCTACACTTGTCTTCAGCCTTCATCTTCATACCTTCCCAAAACGATTTGATTGTTTACAGTATGTCTTTCTCCAAAACACAAGAGGTGAACATCTAAGAGTAGAATTACAGTTACCTGAAGCTGGGAAGTGTTGGCGGGGAAGGGGGGAGGTATGGTTAACGGGTATCAAAAAATAGAAAGAATAAGATCTAGTATTTGGTAGCACAACAGGGTGACTATAGTCACTAATAATTCAACTGTACATTTAAAAACCATTTAAAAAGTATAACTGGATTGTTTGTAACACAAAGGATAAATGCTTGAGGTAATGGATGCCTCATTTACCCTGATGTAATTGTTATGCATTACATGCCTATATCAAAATATCTCATAACCCCATAAATATATACAACTACTTACTATATGCCCACAACCATTTTTAATTAAAATATATATACATATATACCCACACATATATATACACATATATGTTTGTGTGTGTGTGTATATATATATATATATATATATATATATATATGTTTCCCAGGGCAGGCAGTCTCTACTTGCATATCTAGCCAATGTATAAAAGACTCTGGGCATTAGGACAAGGTCACATAAAGAATACTCTCCAAGATAAACACTAAGAATATTCAAACTGTGGATTTTGTAAAGGAAGGGGAAGAGAGGGAAGGGGAAGGAAACGGGGGAAAGGAAAGGGAGGGAAGGAAAGGGAAGGGGAGGGAAAGGGAGGGGAGGGGAGGGGAGGGGAGGGAAGGGGAGGGAAAGGGAGGGGAGGGGAGGGAAGGGAAAGGCAAAGGAATGAGAGATTGTGAGGAAAAGAAAGGGATGGAGAAGAAACCTGTAGATTAAAAGAGACTTGAAAGAACAAAAATGTTTTAAAAAATTAGCCAGACATGGTGACATGCACCTGTAGTCCCAGGCTGCTCAGGAGGCTGAGGTGGGAGGATCGCCTGAGCCTGGAAAGTTGAGGCCAAAGTGAGCTGTGATTGTGCCACTGCACTCCAGCCTGGGCAGCAGAGTGAGATTCTGTCTCAAAAAATAATAATAACATTTTTTAAAATGGTTAAGACTAAACAAACCATTGTGCTCAACAATGTACACTGGATAACAAAACTATTTTTAAAAACACAAGATAGTTACAGCTATAAAAGCCAGGAGAGTGGTTAGATTAGAACCACTTCTGATTAGAACAGGGCAGGTGGAGAGGCTACTAGCCAACATTCCGTTTCTTGTCTTGGGTGGTAGTTACAAAAGTGCTCCACTCACATCCCATCAAATCATTCATTGGTTTTGTGTGGTATTCCGTGTGTCTCATTTTACCTCAAACATAGTTTTGCCTTTTTAATAGTAACTTAATTTCAAAGTACTTTAATACAAATTAGGTCATTTGTATTATTTATAAATACAGAGGTAAACACCAGAAGCGGCCAAAACAGGGATTTTTCTAGGGTATTATGCATGATGAACTCCTATTTTGCATTGTAAATCTTTTGATGCTAGCTGAGTTTTTTAATTATATGTGTGTACTATGTTGATAAAAAATGACTTTTAAAATAAATTGTCCCAGACCAGGGAAGACTATGAAGACATTTAAAAGTTACTAAATGCAGTGTAGCAACCCGGATTGGATCTTCAGACAGAAAGAGAACATCCAAGGAAAACTAGTCAAATCTGAATAAAGTCTGAAGGTGTATTAGTCCGTTCTCACGCTGCTGATAAAGAAGTACCTGAAACTGGGTAATTATGAAGGAGAGTGGTTTAATTGACTCACAGTTCCACATGGCTGGGGAGGCTGCCACATAGCAGAAGGAGCAAGTCATATCCTACATGGCGGTAGAGAAGAGAGACAATGAGAGAGCCAAGCAAAAAAAGAAACCCCTTATAAAAGTCATCAGATCTCATGACACTTATTCACTATCAGGAGGACAGTATGGGGAAGCTGCCCCCATGATTCAATTATCTCCCACCAGGTCCTCTCACAACACATAGAAATCACGGGAGCTACAATTCAAGACAAGGTTTGGGTGGGGACACAGTCAAACCACATCAGAAGTTTAGTTAAAAACAATGTACCAATGTTGGTTTCCTAATTTTGACAAATGTACCAAAGTAATGTAAGATATTAAAATTAGGGGAAACTGTATGAAGAAAATGCAGGCACTCTCTGTAATATCCTTGCAACTTTTCTGTAAATCTAAGTTATTCTAAAATTAAAAATGTATGTTTGCCCTTCTGCCATGTGAGGACACATAAAAGGTGCCATCTATGAGGAATCAGCCCTCACCAGACATGGACTCTGCTGGCACCTTGATTTTGGACTTCTCAACCTCCGGAATTGCATCATTGTAAACATCTTCACCCCATGATACCTCCACACCACTTCATCTCATAAAGCAACAGTAACACAAGGCTCTTCTGGGAGACGGACTTCTGATGATGACTTGGAATAGAATTTGAGAAGACCTATTAGGAATAATTACTTATGATTTTCCCAAGAATTCTAAATGGAATTATTTAACCAGATTATCCAAATTTATAAACATGAATACACTTACTTTTTATGCCTAAGGTGCCAAAAGTATTTCAAGTAAAAACATCAAAAATATTTTAGTTATTTTGATGAGCTGCCTTTAGATTGTCTTATTGCAAAAATCTTAGACACACACACACACACGTGCACATACACATACATGACAACCAACTAAACTTGTCACATGGGAGAGGGGTGAGTCATACTTCTGAGTATGCCAAGTACCAGAATGGTTTATTCAGACACCAGATTCCATGTCTGGTGAGGGCTGATTCCTTACAGATGGCAACTTTGATGAAGGGCAAACATACATTTTGAATTTTAGAATAACTTAGATTTACAAAAAAGTTGCAAGGATATTACAGAGAGTTTCTGCATTTTCTTCACATAGTTTTCTCTATTTTTAATATCTTAAGCTGTAGGAGGGGTAAAAAAAATTTTAACAAAATTCGCCTTGCAGTTACTTCCATTTCAAGGTAATGACAATTTCTTACTCTATCTCTGTTCCATAGCTGAACTCCTGGAGCATACAGGCCAACCAACTGGAAGCAGAGCAGAGTGGGGAAGAGGTTTGAAAGGAGAGAGTTTGACCTGCTCAGGGAACTGGACAAAGCCCAGCACAGCCAGGGCTCAGTGCAAGGAGGAAGCGTGGCAGGCAGAGCAGGGGCTGTAGTGTGTAGGACCTTGGTATGAAACAGCTGACTCCGCAAGATGCCACTAGAGGATGATACGCCGGCGGGAGCAGAGTCTGACCCACTGGGTTCAAAGGTCCCTCTGCCCCTGATGTGATAACCTGAGAGGAACCCTACCAAACATGCATCAACTGGATTTACTCGTGAGGAAACCTCAGACAAACCCAAGTGGAGGAGTGTATTATCAATTACTGGCCCGTACACTTCAGAAGTCCTAATGTCACAAAAGAGGAAGAAAGCCTGAGATTCAAGAAGGCTGAAGACACATGACAACCAAGTATCTGTCCAGGATTGGATTCTGGAAAAAAATAACTTTTTAGATAGGAGATTTTGGGGACACTTGGTAAAATTTGAATTTGGACTGTATAATAGACAATAGTATTAAATCAATGTCAAATTTCCTGATCATTGTAACTGTGGTATGGAAGAAAATGTTTTTGTTAGAGGATACAGACTGAAGCAATGAGGAGCAATGGGTCATGATATTTCCACCATACTCATAAACAAATCAGCGACAATAATATAATAACAGTAACTGTAATAATCAAAATATGCATATGTAAAGAGAGATAAAGAAGGTATGACAAATTGTTAAAATTGGTAAATCTAGATGGATGGTTGCTTGTTGTCCTATTCTTGCAACTTTTCTGTAGGTTTACAATTTTCAAAATAAAAAGATAAAAGAAAGCTCTCAGGCTGCTGTGCCATGAATGGATTGAGGAAGCAAGACAGTATGGCGGCTTGGACTAGGGGGCTGGCAATAGACGTGACGCGATACCTCTGTGATTGACACATATGTTGGAGGTGAAGGAATGAGCCTGGAGTAATGAAGGAAAGGAGATTTTATTTATACATGCCATCATCACAAATCTGCATGGTCAGTTTTTTTTTCTGATTGGTCTATCAATATAATATCTTTCAAGGTATGGCAATAATCATTAAAATCATTATAAGCATAAATGTAATAAGTATCATCATTCATGCTACTATCACAAACTCTATACCAATAACTTATTTCCATTGATCTACTAAATGCTCACGGGTTAGCTGGATCCATGCTAGAATCTGGGATTCCATAGATGTAGGATGAGACCTGAGAAACTATGTTATTATTGCTGTTGCTGTTGTGGGTTTTTTTTGTTTTTTTTTTTTGTTTTTTTGTTTTGAGAGACAAGGTCTCAGTCTGTCACTCTGTTGACCAGGCTGGAGTGTAGTGGTACAATCATGGCTAACTGCAGCCTCGACCTCCCCAGGCTCAAGCAATACTCCTACCCCAGCCTCCTGAGTAGCTGGGACTATGGGCATGCACCATCACATGAGGCTAGGAGTTTAGGATTTTTTTTGTATTTTTTGCCTAATTTTCATATTTTCTGTAGAGAGAGGGTTTTGCCATATTGCCCAGGCTGGTCTTGAACTCCTGAGCTCAAGTGATCTACCTACCTTGGCCTCCCAAAGTGCTGGGATTATATACATGAGCCACTGTGCTTGGCCTTGCAAGGTTTTATATATTTATATTTATATATATATATATATATATATATGGCCACATATATATATATATATTTATATTTATATATATATATGTGTGGCTATAACTATAATATATACATCCTATATAGACATATTCTGTATATACATTCTATACATAGATTCTATATATACATTCTATATATAGATTCTATTCCAGAATATCTATTCTATATATATTCTCTCTATATATAGATATATCTATATATAGAATATATATTATAGTTATAGCTATATATAAAGAGCTATATATGTATAAATCTAATATATGGATTATACACATGAGGCACAATAATACAAGGCTCTTTATATATGTGTGCATGTGTGTGTATATATGTATATATATCTACATATATACAGTATCTATGGTACAGCTATATTATGGATTTACATGCAGTAATTTTTTTTGAGATGGAGTCTCACTCTGTCTCCCAGGCTGGACTGAAGTGGCGCAATCCCGGCTCACTGCAACGTCTGCCTCACAGGATCCAGCAATTCTCCTGCCTCAGCTGGAGTAGCTGGAATTATAGGCACGTGCCACTATGCCCAGCTAATTTTTTAGATTTTTAGTAAACCTGGGGTTTCACCCTGTTGGCCAGGTCAGTCTTGAATGCCTGTCCTCAAGTGATATGCCCACCTCAGCCTCCCAAAGTGCTGGGATTACAGGCATGAGCCACTGTGCCTGGCCCATTAATTAATTTTAAATGAAATCACTCTAGTTTAGAAAAATCTTTAACACTATTAAGTTGAAAGAAAGAGCAATTTGCAGAATAAAATTTAATAACCTTTGTTTTAAAAATGTAAACTAAAATCATGTACACATTTACCTATCTATGTGCAAATATACATGTGTTAATGCACAAAAAGGTCTGTCAGGGCCCACCAAACTTTGATTAGTAGTTATCTTTGGGGGGAATAAAAATGAAATTGGAATAAAGGGGAACTTTCAGTTTTTACTCTATTTAATTGGTATTTTTGGTGAACTTTTAAATATGATCATGATTTGTGTGTCAAAATTATTGCATATAATTTCATAATATGGATGTATTATTATTTCTTTAAAGAACATTTGGATCTTTTTGATATTATATGCAACTTTGCAATAAATACCTTCACACATATGTAAACAGCATTTTTAAACTTAAAACTTTCCTACCTAGGTCAGGAAGGACTTACACTAGTAAGCTCAGAGGCTTAGCTTATATCCATGTGCAAGTGTTGAATTAGTCAAGTAACTTTATTTTTAAAAATGCATATGGAAATCAAACATACAAAAGTAATGAGAAAAAAGGTCTTGTGAAGATTCTTTTTTATTATGTTTTCCTAATTGTGAACAATAAACATTTAGTATTTTTATCTTTTAAAAAATACAACGTGTTTTAATAAAACTAAACGCGACCTGACTGGAACTAGGGAAACCCAGGGTGTTTCTGGGTTGTATTTAGAGAAGATCCCTGACTGGCTCAGGGAAGACATTGCCAAACTGCTATGATTTGGAGCTGATCGTGTTGCCACACCCATCTTCAGCGGATGAACAGGAGCAGAGAAGGCTGCCTTCTCCATGGCCCGACTAACTTTAGGTTCCAGAGAGGTTCTAACAGCTGTGAATCTGGACCTCTGTGAGTACTGACTACCCCTCTCTGAGCAAGTCCCTGGCATGCATGTGAGGAAGGCTTGTGTCAGGCAAGACCCTCCCTCCTTCAAGAAATGCAGAAAGAGCACTTGTGAATAAAATGCTGACTTCACTGAGCACCGGCAGCATGATCAGCTCCTGGGGGCAAAATTTCTCCCAAAGCTAGTGATAGGAAAAGTTTGCCCAAGGAACAAGAAGTAAGACTTGATGGTATCAGCTCTTTGTGCCCTCTCTTTCATTGGCTGACCAAAACAGCATCCATCTATGTGCAAAGAGCCCAATCTGCAGTTTGTTGCCCTCTAAAAGAAGAAAATAGAGCTAATTTTGGAACCAGGCCACAGCAGAGACTGCATATGATCCAAAGAGGTGATCATACCTTCAAAGAATAAAGGAATTAAGCTAAATGGTGTTAGCACAGTATCATTTTGTTTCTTAAATTACTCCAGGTAACTTATACTTATTCCTATTCCAAACATGTGATTCAGTGGAAGATTTGAGTGGTTATTCCATGTTCAGCTAGCTCACGCCTAATAATGAGTTAATAATAACAAAATAACAGCTAAGACTTCCTGACCACTTATTTTCCAGCATTGAATGTATTGAATGCACTGAACATAGTGACAGGCATCATGTGATATGTTTTAATCCTCACAACAACACTTAGACATAGGTACTATTATCTCCCATTTTACAGATGAGGAAACTGAGTTTCATACAGTTGGTAAGTGGCTGAACCAACATTTAAATTTGTATTATTTTTACTTTAAAGACTGTGCTCTTAACGGCTGTGTTTTTGAGGAAAGCTCTATTCTTTCAGATGAACAAAAGCTTGCTTCTAAACCACCTCATTATTTGTACCTGAAATTTGCACCAGGTAGCCTAGGTGGTCACCAGAACAAATGGTTCCAAGAGGGCTCCCAGAAATTGCTTTTAAATCCCAGCCTCGGTGTTCTCATCCCTAGATGGGAATGATCATGAGAGAGAACCTATCGTACGGGGTTGTTGTGAGAAAACAATGATCATGTAAAGTACTTAGCTTATTGCTCATCACATAGTAATTGCTTAATAAATGTGTGATAAAAACAACTAATATTTGCAAAAGAGCACTAGTAAACACATCGGCTGGATTAGCTTGCCAGTATACCTAGAAAACACCTAGCAGAAAGCAGGATCTGAGTCATGGGATACTTCCCATTCTGAAAGTTTTGTTGGATGATAAGGCAGAAGAAAAATCAGGATCACAGCCCCTGGGGATTTCAGTATGTGCTAGAGGCACAGGGAGCACAGAAAGTGCAAAGGGAGCAGGCTGCTACCTTGGCTTCCTAAAGGGAAGGGCATGCCAGAAACAGTTTGGCTCCAGGACTGAAGAAGCCATGAGAAAGAAGTCCACCTACTTCACGATGCTTGGTTCTGTCTCAGACCTACCCCTTTATGCCATGGGATGGAGAGGAAAGAAGGAAGGGAGGTGGGAATGCAAGGTCCCAAGCAGAACAAGCAGTGACTTTACCAGTTTTTCCATCCTCCTACCAACAACGCTTTCATTAAGGCAACAGCGTCTTAATGAAATTTAGTTAAAATGAGTTAAACACCGTCTCTAAAAAGGGATAGAAGCCATGGCAGTGGAAAAGGCTGAAAAACGTTTGGGGTGAGGAAATAAAGGAGGCCTTACTTCTTCAACATCAGATTGGTGGTTTTCAGACTATGTTCTATGGAACCTTGCTTCAGGGGTTCCACAAATGTTTTCGTTAGAAAAAAAGTAACAAGCCCATTCAAAAGTGGGCAAAGGATACGAACAGATACTTTACAAAAGAAGACATACATGAGGCCAACAAACATATGAAAAAATGCTCATCATCACTGGTCATCAGAGAAATGCAAATCAAAACTACATTGAGATACCATCTCATGCCAGTTAGAATGGCGATCATTAAAAAATCTAGAGACAACATGCTGGAGAGGATGTGGAGAAATAGGAACACTTTTGCACTGTTGGTGGGAGTGTAAATTAGTTCAACCATTGTGGAAGACAGTGTGGCGATTCCTCAAGGACCTAGAAATAGAAATTCCATTTGACCCAGCAATCCCATTACTGGGTATATATCCAAAGGATTACAAATCGTTCTACTATAAGGACACGTGCACACGAATGTTCATTGCAGCACTGTTTACAATAGCAAAGACCAGGAACCAACCCAAATGCCCATCGACAATAGACTGGATAGGGAAAATGTGGCACATATACACCATGGAATATTATGCAGCCATCAAAAATGATGAGTTTGGGTCCTTTGTAGGGACATGGATGAACCTGGAAACCATCATTCTCAGCAAACTGACAGAAGAGCAGAAGATCAGACACTGCATGTTCTCACTCATAGGCGGGTGTTGAACAATGAGAACACATGGACACAGGGAGGGGAGCACTATACACTGGGGTCAGTTGGGGGGAAATAGGGGAGGGGTGGTGGGGGGTGGGGAGCTGGGGAGAGATAGCAAGGGGAGAAATGCCAGATGTAGGTGATGGGGAGGAAGGCAGCAAATCACACTGCCACGTGTATACCTATGCAACAATTTTGCATGTTCTTCACATGTACCCCAAAACCTAAAATGCAATAAAATAAATAAATGGGGAAAAAAAAAGAATTTCACTTCTAAAATATAACTTGGCTTAATAACAAACAGATATACTCAACTGTGTTTAAATCAAATTTGAACTCATCAGAGACTCTAACTGAGGTAATCTGAGAGGTTATTTTCATGAAAAATCTTAAAAGTAAAAGTTTCCCCACAATTTTGGTTTTATTGAAAAGATCTTGGAGATTGCAAGACAGGTGTTTTAAAAACAAAATGAAAAACACAATATGCAACCATGTATCTGTGCAAACTTGAATTTTCTTAATTCTATGCAAGGGAAGTAAAATTTCAGATGTAAACTGGGCACTGAGACCAATAAAAGAATACTCTTGTCATTGACAATCCTTGATTTCAAAATTTCATGTTCCTCAGATAGCCTCATTATTTTCATTAGCTTTCTAAAAATAACTTATAAAAGGAATGTACACTAATAAAATGCCATCTAAAACATCATATATATGTACAAGTGGTCAACAGATAGATGAAAAGGTGCTTAATCACTAAGCATCAGACAAATGCAAATCCAAACCACAGTGAAACATCACTTCACGCCTGTCAGAGTGGTTATTTTCAAAAAGTTGAAAGCTAAGTGTTGGCAAGGATGTGGAGAAAAGGGAACCTGCTATGATCTGGATGTGTCCCTGGGAAAGCACGTGTTAGAAACTTTACCCACAATGCACCAGTGTTGGGAGGTAGGGCCTAACGGAAGGTGTTCAGATCATGTGGGCTCCACCCTTATGAATGGATTGATGCAGACAATAAAGTGCTTGAGGCTGTGATTGTGACCTCTTGCTCCCTCTTGCTTGCACTCTCTTCCCTTCCACCTTCTACTGTGTGATGGCACCGCACTAAAGCCCAGGCCAGAGGTGGGCCCCTTGATCTTGGACTTCCCAGCCTTCAGAACTACAAGAAGTCAATCTCTGTTCTTTATAAATTATCCAGTCTCAGCTATTTTGGTATAAGCAGCACAAAATGGACTAAGATGGAACCCTTACATACTGTTAGGAGAAATGTAAATTGGTACAGCCATTATACAGAAAAAAGTATGGAGGTTCCTCAAAAAATTAAAAACAGAAATACCATATGATCCAGCAGTCACTACTGGGTATATATCCGAAGTATATGAATTCAGTAACTCCAAGACATATCTGTATCGCCATTTCATTGCAGCATTATTTACAGTAGCCAAGATGCAAAACATCCTAAGTGCCCATTGACAGATGAATGGATAAAGAAATGTACATATGTGTACCATGAAATAGTATTCAGCCTTAGGAAATCCTGTCATCTATAAGAACATGAATGATCCTGGAGGACACTATGCTAAGTGAAATAAGCCAGGCATAGAAAGGCAAATACAGCATGATATCACTTATATGTGGAATCTAAAAAAACTGGAACTCATAAAAACAGAGTCAAATGGCGGTTACTAGGGCTAGAGAAGGAGACAATGAGGAGGTATTAGTCAAAGGTAACAAATTTCAGTTTAAGATGAGTAAATTCTGATAACCTAACATACAGCATGGTGACATAGCTAATAAGAATGGATAATATACATGAAATTTGCTAAGAGAGATCTTAAATGTTCTTATCACACATACACAAAAAGAGTAACAATTTGCTAATTAACTGTAGTGGTCTCACAATGTACACATATGCCAAACCATCCTGTTGTACACTTTAAATATATACAATTTTTATTTGCCAATCATACCTCAATAAAGCTGAGGAAAAAAATGCCACCTACACACCATAAGATTGGACATTAGATTTTATTTTTCAAAAAGGCTGTGCTACTGAAAGAAAAGCCTGAAAACAGCCATAGGTCATTTGGGTCATGGACTGGGGGAAGGGTGAAATTCTATATGTAAGACCCTCGGGTTTCTGTTCTACGTCCTGATTGCTAAGACCAGCTCTTACTCTTTCCTTGCCCCGAACCCTGCAGCTCAGGCCCCCACATGCTCCTTTGTGCAGGCACCAGGGAGAGATGGCGATTTCAAGAGCTACAATTGAGCTCGCATTCCTTTCCTCCTGCAAGTGCCCACCACATGGAATAGTGACTCTGCTTCCACACTGGGGTCACCGTCATCAGTACCTCCTTTCTTACTTCAGGTAAAAGCACCTTGGAAAGTGATGCAAGCAAGTCCTGATAAGAACTCAGGGCTTCTGTTTCCTTATCTCGACTTTGGAAAGTTTGGATTGTTTTCCAGGAACTCCTTTTCTGCTCTAGCGTTCTTTGACTTGATGCATGGATGAGTAAATCTTCTCATGACATGCCACAAGAGAGAACACCAACAGGAAAGGGGAAAGACAAACAGAAATACTGAGTCTGCCCCAACCCTTTGGGGAAATTCCAGAAAAGTAAGGGGTAGATGGAAAAGTGAAAACCTAGAAGGCATGTAAAACAGCTGTGAGAAGTAGAAGTTTTTACTTTTGCATATATACATAGAACTATATTCTATAATAGATGTTAGTTATAAAGTGCTATTGTTTCATTACAGTTTTCCAAATAAACGTGGTTACTTCCATATACTGCAGCTTCAGTTTCATTTTTATATTATTTAGTCATTATAAAAGTTAAGGCCATTTCAACAATTAAATCCCTGCATCACAAAAATGTTTTTGCATTTATGCCAATGATTATGTTACTTCAAGTTAAAGGAATGAAAAAATACATGGAATATCCCTTAGAGTTTGCTGTCAATCTAAACCTTATCAACCCTTCATACATTTGTTCTTTCTGGGTTTAGTGATCCTGAACAGTTGAAGGCTTGTTCATCTGGTAACTTTCCAGTACCATCTGAAAATTCCAGCAGTCTGAAACAAGATGGGCTATAATTAACTGTTGAAGCTGAGTCGTGGGTTCATGGAGGTTCAGTATTCTATTCTCTCTACTTTTGTACGTGTTTAAAATTTCTCATGATAAAGTTTTAAAAATAAACTATATCTACTTTCCCTGAAACTTATTTTAAAATACTGTCTATCAATCAGGCAGCTTTCTTCAAATTTTAGTGTGACGGAAGTCCCTCACTCATTAGCCATGCCTAAGAAGAATGCATTAAATCTCTGTCCCTTCAGCTCTGCTTTGCAATTTTTCTTTATTGAATATTATTCTTATATTTCCGTCATCCACTTATTCACAGCACTTGGTCTCAGAATATCACTATAGACTTTTTATTTTTTTGAGACAGGGTCTTGCTCTGTCACCCAGGCTGGAGTACAGTGGCACGACCATGGCTCACTGCAGCCTCTACATCCCCAGGCTCAGGAGATCCTCCCACCTCAGCCTTCCAAGTAGCTGAACTTCAGGTGTACACCAGGAAGCCTGGCTCATTTTTCTAATTTTTTGTAGAGACAGAGTTTCACCATGTTGCCCAGGCTGGTCTAAGCTCCCGGGCTCAAGCGATCTGCCCACCTTGGCTCCCAAAGAGTTCTAGGATTACAGGCATGAGCCACCATGCCTGGCTGACTTTCTCCAATGTTTCATTCCTCCATAAATATAAATGGAGAAGAGAAAAAATCCTGTGCCTAATGTAATTAAAGTTCTATTATGGAGTTTATAGTCTGGGGTCAGCAGACATAATTACAAATAAATGCCTCTAGCAAAAAGAATGAAGGAAACTTCAAAATGCAAAACTATGTTCCAGAAATTCTGAAACAGTAAATGAGTTCTGTCCCACATCACTTGTTCTAAAACCATAAATGAGTCCCTATCCCATATCACTTTTGAGAGGTCTCACAGTTTTTGCCTACAAAAATCAATAGCTTGCCAAAAATTGTAACCAAAACTTGAATAGCAGAAACAAAACAGGATATTTGTTCTTGGGTAGGGAGGAACATAAGATTAAAATTATGCTTTGCCACCTTAGCTGGCTTGCTGCGGGGCTCGTTTCCTGTACCTTCCAAAATCAGAATGTGGCTCTCAGATCTTTTAGTTAAACCCTTACATCGATTTCTCAAAGATGTCTTTTTCTTTCCTTTCTTCTTCTTCATTCTTCTGTGAAAAGAAAACTTCAGAACCTTCCCAATTTATTATGCCAAGGTCAAAAGTTAAGCCCTAGAAACTGAGTCACAGCTGTTTTTCTTCTCTGTGAATGACCGTTGCTTCCTCACGTTTGTGTTGAGATGTTACACATTAACCAGATTTCCTATTCTTTATTCAAAGGTAGGCTAAATGAGATAGAGACCCTTGTGATGTTTACCTCTTTTAAAATTGAGCAATCCTTTGGAGTGTAATCAACAGTAGCCAATCAAATCTTCTGAGTGTTAGCCTTTGTATGGAGAATGCTGTGATTCTGTTCTACACCTGTTTTTGCCTGTATAAATGATCTTTATTATCCCCACACCGGGAGCACTAATTATCATTCTCTGGTGTCCAGGTGTGCTGGACAGCTATCCTTACTCTGCACTTAAACTCTCCTAGTTGGATCCTGACTTAAATTATTTTAAGTTGACCCTTCCTTTCCTGCTTTGTAACATTAACTAGCTAAATAAGAATCTCCTCTCCTCTCCTTCTGTCTTAGATTTCTCCACGTTAGCCCCACACCCCCTTGTAACACAGTTGTTTTAACTTGACAACCCTTTCTAGGCACCAGCTTGAGAGAGGGACAGGACACTGTCTTCAGGAAGCCTGTCTTCTCTCCTTTCATGATCTTTTGTTCCACTGCCCTGTCTTGCAGAAAGGTAAGGGCCTGTTTAACTTTAGCCCTGGTTTGGATTCAAGATCACTGCTGTCACATTTGGAATTCTAATTTTTTTTAAAGAAAACACATAAGTAATGCATATAAAGTAAGAGCAAGACTCACGCAGCAGCTCCTTTGAAGATGATCAGGAGGTGTTTGGGGGGCCCCTTCCCACTAGAGGGCACAGGGCCCTGCCCCTGTGGCTTCAATCATCTCTACTGCCACCTGCCCTTCCACACTAGGCTGACCCCTCCCTGCCCCAGCCCTATGATTTTGGAAAGCTCTTTAGCATACATAACAGGATCCAGACAGAACTTGGACCTTCTCTGTTAGAGCAAATTGGAATTTCTGAAATTGACTGAACTCTCCATACAAGGGAGCTCAGCCCCTACCTCCTCGGTTTCAGACCCTGCCTCAAATAAGGGCTCTGACCCCTCAGGAAAGCAAGGGCTCTAGACACAGACACACCTGAGCCCGAGGGACTCGGACGGGAGGTGTGGAGGTGCCAGGAATGAGGAACAGTAAGCAAAGCATGTCAGTCTTACCAGGCCATGCCCACCATCACACTACATGCTTGCCAGCATTTCTATTCCTTATGAAACTGCTTTGACCTTGTTTTACAGGTTAGGAAAAACTGGTCCAGATTTCTCCAGTTACTTGTAAGAGGCCTCCTTTGGCGTCTGGGCCACCACCACCAACCCCATGGGCAGGACGAACTGGTGTAGATCAATGAGGCACCAGCACACCAGTAGCCACCCTGCTGGTGTGTATGATGCTCCTTTCCCCCTTACCCTCATGAGAGCAGCAGACCTCGGCAAGTGACTTTTGTCTAGCACTCTCCAGTCAGAACACCAGGAACACAGCTGTGGTTGAACAAATTGTTTAATCCTTGATGCACTGAGAGACCACACACTCTGGAGTACCGTGGGCACCTCAGTAAGTGGCTATCAGAACTTTGAGGATGGGGGCCTTGCTTAGGTCATTTGTGGGAGTGTTCCGCAGATGGGGGCGTGCTTTGAATTGGGAGCTGTCAGGAAGTGGAGATTATCTGATTGAGATCCTAGTAAATCTCATGTAGCACAGATGAGAGCAAAGCTAAAATGGGAACTGGTGAAGAGCAGCAGGCACTGGGATGAGGAGGGAGGGGAATGTTGGGGATTTCATGGTTGACACAGTGACCTTGTGTTGTCTATGCTCGGACAAAATGATGAAGTGGACTTGTTTGTGTCACTTCATCACAGTCACGGCATGACCTTGTCTGAGGGTGGTGTTCTGCGATTTATGTCGAACAAGAAACGTCACAGCTCAAGGATGAGCGCCAGGATGGCTCCTGACAACCTCAGAGGGCAGCTGTCTCAGGCTAGACCCTGCCTGTCAGGGGATGCTTGCTTTTCTCACGTCTTCAGCTTCCTCTTTCATGCTAAAGATGTTACAGGGAATAAATAAAACAGTAGAGCCTAGTATCCCAGAACTACTTATGATTTAAGTAGCTAATATTATATACTTTCCATTGTTTTGCCAATTGGTCTCTCCCCCTTGAGGACCTCTGTGTAAAAAGGCCTCTTTACCATCTACCACTCCTCAGCACCCTACCCCAATACTATGTCCAACAACTGACTTACGCAAACCAGGAAGCAAAGGCCTGAACTCGATCTCATGCCTCCTGATCCTTTGCTTTCCCATGTGCTAGGGGGACTGCATCAGCTGGTGACCAACCCACAGTGGAACCTGAACTCCGAATTACTGAACTGAATCCAAAATTCCATGGGAGAGCAAGGTCAGGGAAGCAAAAGCAAGGGCAGAGAAGGTACAGGTTTCCTATCAGTGAGGGACACCTGTGGGGTTTACCTGGGTCCCATCTAGCTTTGCAAAGCACACACACAGGTGCTGGGTAGGTGTTGCAGCGAGACCCAAGGCTAGAAGCTAAGCCGTATTAGGAATCTTAACCTTATTCTCCTCCTCTTACCCCAAGACTCACAGCCCCTTATTCTACATTCTGTACAAATTTTCATCTGAGGGCAGGTTCTATGGTGAGTTCATTCTTCATAAACCTTCACAGGCTCCTCAGATGACATAATTAGTTAAAAACCAAGTCAATTAATGGCCTACCAGGAAGAGGGTTTTCTCTCTGTTCTACAGCCTTCACCCTTCTGCTGAAGCCTCGTACATCTGTGAAAGGAAAAGAGCATTTTGGGACCCCAAACTCAGTATACCAAAGGGAAAAGTTAAGCTTGGAAACTGAGTCACAAAAAAACTGTCTTTCCTTTTGTTCCTAAACAGATAGCTACAAGAGGCCACACCTCCCCAGGTGGCCTCCCGGAGTATGGGACAGAGAAGAGTAGAAATCATCCCCACTGTCCGCCCTCAGTTGCATGCAGATTTGAATTCTTCCTCTATTATGTTTATCTTTTATAAACAGCAGTTTTCCTGAGAAGACGTACTCGGCTGTTCTACCCATTCCTTTCCATGTGCAACGTGTGGATTTGGTGAGCGTTAATCAAAGCCTCCTAAGAATGTGACCATACTCTCCCTCTTTTTTTTCTTTCCTCCTTTCTCCTCCTGCCCACTTTTCCCCTTTAAATACTGAAGACCTTCAAATCCTCTTTGGAGAAAGTGCAGGCCACAGATTCTACAGTGGTTTCTGTCTCTTTTCCCTGGTGTGTTCTCACCCTTGGCAAAATAAACCTGTACGTTGACCGAGACTTGGCTCTATCCTTTTCTTTGGTTTACATGTCGAAGATGGCATATACCACATACCTGGCCGAGCAATTTTGACTTAATATTTGTTCTCCGGGCTTTGGGATAGCAGAGATAGAAAAATATGCAGAAGTCGTTTCTCTTCAAAGAATTTTCAAACAATTTATTTCACAGGAGAGGTGGTGAAGGCCAATAGAATGAGTCTCTTCTTCACAAAAGTTTTATAACCCATTAAAAAAGTATCTTTCTAATTCCCTCGGAGTGGAAAACAGGTAATTCTCAACCTGGAGACAAGCTCTAAAGCACAGAGCTCTCGCCTGCTACAGGAGGCGTGAAGGCTCACTCCTAAAGTTTTCTTGCATTTATTTTCCATTTTCTTAGCACAGAATGTTCTCTCCAACAAGGTCCATTAAGAAAGACTGAAATATAAATGCAGCTGCATTGGATTCCAGAGGAGGACTTGATCAAACACATAGAAATGGTGGCTTCAATGATCAAATTATTTTACTTCTAGCCAAGTTAGATACAAGTCTGTTTTCTTCTCAAAGCTCCCTTATACTTCGAGGAAGTAAGAACAGAATCGAAATGCAACCTACAATGCAAGTGCCCAAACTCCTTTTCCATGAAGAGTGTCTATAGAATTCCACACTCCCTTAAGCACAACCTCTCTTTGTCTCTCTTGGGAGAGAAAAAAGTGAAAGCTGCCTCCATGTAACTGACAACCTGAGTATGATCCCCCCAAGGCTGTTAATACATACTTTATTATAATCATGTGGAAAATAAGCACGCAATTATAAGTCTTTTCTACACAATTTAATGTCATATCTGACTCTGGTATCTCATAACCAAAATCAAGTTATTTTTCCTTTGTAAGCTCCTAATGTCTTTTGTTCAACTCACTTTAAAACATAAAGGAACTGGTTGGGTGCGGTGGCTCACGCCTGTAATCCCAGCATTTTGGGAGGCCAAGGCAGGTAGATCACAAGGTCAGGAGATCAACCACCCTGGCCAACATTGTGAAACCCCGTCTCTACTAAAAATACAAAAAATAGGTGTGCATGGTGGTGTGTGTCTGTAGTCCCAGCTACTCGGGAGGCTGAGGCAGGGGAATCGCTTGAACCCGGGAGGTGGAGGTTGCAGTGAGCCGAAATCAAGCCACTGCACTCCAGGCTGGCAACAGGGACTCTCAAAAACAAACAAACAAACAAAAAACAAAAAAAGCAAACAAAGGCTGATACACCAATAAAATCACTTATGCCCTATTGTATTTTGGTAAATCTAGATAGGCTCTGATTATTTGGTCCTAAGGTGAAGAGACTGTTTAGAAATAATTTCATTCATAAAACCCACTGTTGAGGCTTTCATGATACTGGCTCTTAACGTGAAAAGTAAGAGGCAAAATGTGATGCTGCAACGTAATCATTGATTTATACTTTGTTTTTCGAAATGTGCTGTCCCTAGGAGCTAGAAGGCAGGCTGGGAAGAGCGTGGGGCTCCCAGGAAAAAGGGCGGGCAGCTTCATCCAACAGTGCCATCTGCACGGTGAGGCTGGGGCTGAATACCAAACGGTGCTGAATTACAAGGTGTTCCCCCAACACGTGTTATTTCCACAACTTAAAATTTAAATTTCTTTCTCACCCAGACTTGTCTTCTGAGGCAAAAAAATGAGTCTTTAAGACGGACCCAATCTGTGTCACCTTTTTATCCCTCAGCTCCTATCACAATTTCTAGAATGCAATAGTTGCCAAATAAATGCCTAATTAAAAATCTCTCCATCTGGGACATCTTCTGAAAAAGTCTACATGGGCTATCCTTAGTACTAACCCCACAACCAAAGTTTTCCCTCAGTGGAAAAAAAAAAAAAAAAAAATACTGATATGGTTTGGTTCTGTGTCTCCACCCAAACCTCATGTTGAACTATAATCCCCAGTGTTGGGAGGTGGGGCCTGGTGGGAGGTGATTGGATCACAGGTGGTCTAGCACCATCATCCAGTACTGCCTCGTGACTGAGTTCAAGGTCTGGTTGTTTAAGTGCATAACCCCAGCATAGCAAGGTGGCTCATGCCTGTAATTCCAGTATTTTGGGAGGCTGAGGCAGACGGATTACCTGAGGTCAGGAGTTCAAGATCAGGCTGGCCAACGTGGAGAAACTTCAAACACAAAAATTAGCGGGGTGTAGTGGCTCATGCCTGTAATCTCAGCTACTCAGGAGGCTGAGGCAGGAGAATCTGTTGAACCCAGGAGGCAGAGGTTGTAGTGATCGCATCACTGTACTCCAGCCTGGGTGACAGAGTGACACTCCATCTTAAAAAAAAAAAAAAAAAAGTCTGTAACCCCTCCCCCTTTGCTCTTCCTCCTGCTCCTCCCATGTAAGATGAGCTTGCTTCCCCCTCTGCCTTCTGCCAAGATTGTAAGTTTCCTGAGGCCTCCCCCAAAAACAGAAGCCTATACAGCTCACAGAACAATGAGCCAATTAAACTTCTTTTCTTCATAAATGACCCAGTCTCAGGTATGTCTTTATAGCACTGCCAGGATGGACAAATACAATCACTTAGCAAATATTTTTTATTTGTTTGAGACAGAGTCTCACTCTGTCACCCAGGCTGGAGTGCGGTGGCCCAATCTCAGCTCACTGCAATCTCCGCCTTTTGGATTCAAGTGATTCTCCTGCCTCAGCCTCCCAAGTAGCTGGGGTTACAGGCGCCTGCTACCATGCCCGGCTAATTTTTGTATTTTTAGTAGAGAGGGGGTCTAATCATGTTGGCCAGGCTGGTCTCGAACTCCTGACCTCAAGTGATCCACCCATGTTGGCCTCCCAAAGTGCTGGGATTACAGGCATGAGTCACTGTACCCGGCCCAAAATTTTTATCTTCATGTAAATATAAGGCAATGAAAATGAGGGCTCCATTTTTTAGTAAAGGTATTTTAGGTATCAATAAAAAGAGAGGAAAGGAAATTTGAAGAAATGGGGGAATACATTCTCTAGACATTGTGTCACCTTGGTTGTGACAGGCCTATCCTATAAATACCACTGACAATGTGAAGCCAAGGAAAGAAAAACACATTCTCAAGAAAGTCTTCTCTTCCTTTGGCATTCATGGCAGACAGACGTGGCTTTCCCAACAGTCTCTGTTCCAGCTCAGTCAGGTTCAGATGCACTGCCTCAAAAGACAGACAGCAACTGGGAGACTCAAGACTTACTGGCACATTCCCTGCTCTCGGTCTATGAGGTTTTATTCCCATAATTGGGTCCACGCATGTATTCAGATGACAATGCTGTCCACCCACAGATGCCCTGGGTAGGCATCTGTGGGAAAAAGAAGCCCTACCCATGATGACTGTAGGCTTCACTGAGGCCAGCATGGACCTGTGCCTGCCACGCTTCTGGGGCAGAGAGTGGTGTGAACCCAGCTGAGGATTTCTGAAGCTGGGGGTCCCACATGGCTCAGAAACGGGTCCAGAAGCCAGCTGGCTATCAGGACACCAGAGACCAATCACATCCTACTCCTTCCTAAAAACCAGATGCTGGAAGCTGTCTCCTTATTTGGGGAATGGATCTTTCATTTCATAGGTGGCTAAGAGGATTTTATATGCAAAGTCCCCAAAAAGAAATTCACTGTGATGCCCAATTATCCTTAACTTCTTTTCACTGATATTTTCAATTTGCTATTCCCCAGATACTGTTTCCTGAATTAAATTCAGTTGATCTTTTTTACTCAAAAAAGTGATGAGTTATCTCCAGAACACTGATTTTATCAACCTTGAGAGTAATGCTGCCTTTATATAATGACCAGAATGTTATGAACATTTCCATTGCTTCAAAATTAGGTTTGTAATAATTACTTAGACATAAGACCTGCCACTGACTCACACTTTATAAAAAGGATTTTAAGTCCATGTGTGTAGCATCACCCGGATATAATTCTCTAGGAAGAGAATTCCCATTTTATTCATTTATTTGTTTTTTTGCAAACAATTTTAGAGGAAGGGTGTTAAACTGATTAAAATTTCACAAGATTGACATTATTGCTTAAAGTGCTTGAATTGGTTACATTTAAAAAAAAATTAAGGTACAGGTCATTTTAAATAAAAACTACAATATTTTTAGCAACAAAATAATAGGAATGCCACACAAATACAATAACTATTTTGGTCATACAGAAATGGAAGCCAAAAATAAATTAACGTAATACTGGAAAACAGAAATTTAATTAGGCAGAAAAGTAGGAAATAATTTTCTCTGACCCATGCCATTTACATGAGTTCATCACAATAGTGCTGATAAATGCCTTGACCATATAACAGCAAACGAGGGCAAAACATTTAGTGCACAATATTTTAATACACATGAATATACAAAGTTGATCAAAATGCAATGTTGAAAGATAAAATCCATCTGTAATAAAGCTACACTCCAATATCTAAAATAAGCCCTAAGCTCCAGTTAGAACATAGTTCATTATTAGGCATGCCCATGAAATTAAGGGTATCCATGAAAATAAATGCATAGGGACCATTTCTGACATTTTTTCCCCATTTTATCTTAAGTCCAAAATATACCAGGCCATAAAACCAAATATGATTGACTTCCCATTCAAACTAATGCCCTGCTTGTGTTGTGCCTCGCTCTCTTCAGACCAGTCCATTTCCTGTGACGATGACCTTAGAAAGGAAAATGCATCGACATAACAGGACCAGATGTGAGCATTTTACCAAGATTTACTTTTAAACACATGACTTTTTAGCATACTATGCCATAATCTAGAGGCTAAACTAGTGAGTAATCAATAAAGCAAATGTTCCTTCTGTTTTTTTCTTTAAGTGTAAAAGATTGTAACTTATTTTTTAACACCCAGCAGTTAAAAGAAATACAGCAGGCCTACTCACTCCTGCAGATGACACACAAAACCCCTGGCCTTTGGCAGGAATACCGTGAAGCCTTTGTGCTAGCACTGACCTCAGACTGGTCTCACATCTCCCACACCATTTCCTGCTTTACACTATGAATGAGGGATGAAAACTAAAAGTGTTTGTATGCTACTGTCTTTACATAGAGAGACATGATTGGGAGAAACATGTAGCTGCCTAGTGTTTGTTTCGTTTAATGAGGAGGAAGAAGAAAAATTAGCAGATAGCTCTAAATTTTAAAAAACAGATGGAGTGTTGCTGGAGAAGTGTGTTTTGGTCTTTTATCAATCTTCTTTTCCTGCACCACACAACTGTTTTAATGCCTTTGCAATATTTTCTTACACATATCCTTTTTCATTCCAAAAATGTATCCATGAATGCTAAATTTTAACTGACTCTTTCGATTAAAAGGAATTACTTTGCTTAAATCACTGGGAAAAACATTTTGCACAACCAAATAGAAAAATATCCTGAACTATGACTCAGCATGTAAACATTACTTCTACAGGTTTCCAATTGAAATATTTTTTCTAACAAATTAGCTTCAAGAGTTGTTTCAAAGATAATTTTAATGGTTTTTCTTATGAATCAGTTCCAAATATCTTAGAGACCAACCATCATTTTCTTAAAACTTTGTAACTTGCAGTCAAATATATGGATTCTATATAGTACAAATGTTTCCCTACATCAATTACCATCAGTTGGAAAGCGCCTCTCCTTAAAAAGAGAATAAAGACTCACCTTCCAGGTAGTGATCACTGCATAAGTTTCATGGAGGAAAAAAAGAAAATATTTATAAATATGAAATTGCCTCTAAACAAGGCAAGATACATTTCCATTACTTGTATGAAACAGTAACATGAAGTTCACCCTGTTTTGTCTTCTCCAGTGAAAAGTAAAACATTTCACTTCAAGCATAAACAGATGAAATGTTGGCATGCTTACTTAAGTTCTGAGCAATAAACAGTTCAAGATATTTCAAAGATAAGAAATCCAGTTTTCATCTAGATAAAGTGCTATCCTCTTCATTGTTGCAAAATGGCCACTAACATTTTCCATTTCAATTTTAGTTCACATTATGCCCAAAGTTTGCATGTTCATTAGCGGATGCATTAGGTAACAAAAATATGTTCACAGTTTATTATAGTGTATGGAAGTTAAGTGACTTCCAAAGGAAGCCAAGATCTATGACTCAAAAACCAGCTCAACGGCAAAACACCAAACGACCCTTTTAATTAAAGGTACCAGTACTCAAACGCTCTAATAAATACATATATAATAAAAGTGAAAAAAGTAACTACAGTGAGATGAGGTTCTTCCAAAAAAATTCTGTCTTCTCAAGCATTCTAGGAGTCTGAGCCAAAGAAACAGCGCCATTTTGTTCATTCCTCCCCCTGCCCACAGACACTTCCTTTGAGCCACCTTCCTACCCAGCTAACTCTGGTATTCCCTCTAGGGAAGGTTTTGTCTCAGCCCTGGGACTCGCCAGTGCCTCAGTAAACAGATGGGCTATGTTAAAAAGTTAAGTTGTACAATGTGCTGATGGCTGGAAAGATGTAGTGCCTTTGCTATTCCTGATAAGGAACAATGTCGGTGCTGACTGGCTAAGGGGAGGTTTGCCGGCCCTGCAGCCACTGACTGCATGCATCAGCAGGAGTGGAAAGATACCTTGAAGAGCTTAGCAGAGCTGGATACAGAATAAGCACAACTCACAGGGCCTTACAGAAGACGTGTGCCTGAAAATGAACAGCATAGAGTTATTTTCCTGAAACTTGGTTTTGGTAGAAAGGTATGAAAAGTAACTTTTCATTGTCCACAAAAATTTCCTCCTTTTGGCTTTGCCTGCCCTGACCCTTCTTAACCCCTGGAACTCTAACAGCAAGGTCAGCACAGCCCAGTGCCAATGCCAGCCAGCACCAGCCACCACGGACAGCTTCTCTTCACCCTGTTCCGTGTCGAGGATGATTTTAGTATCGAGGTTACTCACTTCTCAACATTTTCACTTGCACAAACTTAAAGCTATAGTTGCAACCCTAAAAGGTGATTATCTACCCAATTCTTCTGTCCTTGTATCAGAAAAGAGGCAGAGAAGTTGAAAATGGGTAGCAATGCTTCCAGGGACAAGTTAAAGGAATGCATTGTAAGAAGACCCTGGAAGCCGTAGAAGTTTAGCAAACATTTAAAATAGACTGTAGACATTCATAGGAAATGTCATTCTAATACAGCCAGACATAACGAATGGCATAGTTTTCACCCAATCCTAAAATTAGCAACTGTTATTCATATAAGTCTGACTACAAACTGATTGCAGTTAACTCTACCTCAGACCAAAATAAAACCAAGAATAGTGTTGCATGTAAAAACAGAAAAGGAGAGAGTCTAACACAGCCAGACCATTGAGACTTTTGGAGTGATACCATTAGTGGGCCACTAGGGTAGAAGAAAGACTGCAGAGAAACCAGGTAATAGTGCTTTGAACATTTCCCCCCACTTGAATTAGTCCCACAGTTCTTTTAAGTTACTCTCTTGACTGATAGAATAAAATATATCCAGATTCTGAATTTTTTGATATATCTGATGTCAGGCCATAGAATTCTTCAATAGCTTGAGCATCTATTTTCTGCAATTAAAAAGAAAGAAAACAATACAATTACTTAACATGATTCCTGGGAAAAGGAAATAAAAACTAATGGAAAATATATTAAAATGCAAGGAACGCAATTTCTTATAAAACCATGATAAGGGAACTGCGCACAATGGCTGATGCCTGTAATCCCAGCACTTTGGGAGGCAGAAATGGGCAGATCTTGAGGTCAAGAGATTGAGGTCCTCCTGGCCAACATGGTGAAACCCTGTCTCTACTAAAAATACAAAAATTAGCCAGGCATAGTGGCGAATGCCTGTAGTCCCAACTACTCGGGAGGCTGAGGCAGGAGAAGCGCTTGAACCCGGGAGGCGGAGGTTGCAGTGTGCCGAGATCATGCCACTGCACTCTGGCCTGGTGACACAGGGAGACTCCGTCTCAAAAAAAAAAAAAAAAAATCATGATTAGGAACTTTCACTAGCAAATGGAGAATTCCACAGACTTGGCTGAAGGTCATGATCACATAAATTGCACATCTCTAGTAAAAAAAGGCAATGTCTCCATGCATCAGCAACCCTGTGTGGGCATTCTTTGAAGAAGCCAAGACATCTCCCAAATGGTAAACTGGAGGGTCCTGGAAATAGCCTTAAGTCTTTCCGGCCACCAGACTTCATCTCTTTTAGTGTTATTCCACTAAAACTGCTACCCTAGTGGGTTAAAATAGATCATGTCTTTGAGTGCAGAATTCATTCCAGCTAGTATTCTTTTATAACGAAATCAATACATAGAA
Organism: Cebus imitator; assembly: GCF_001604975.1. Lineage (NCBI taxonomy): Eukaryota > Metazoa > Chordata > Mammalia > Primates > Cebidae > Cebus > Cebus imitator. Next base: position 3,288,581 of record NW_016107439.1, on the reverse strand, counting down.
TGTACTGGTGTAATATAGATTTCCAGATCCAGCAGACTGAAAAAAAACTTTAAACAATAATCAATATAAGACAAATTTGTTAAAATAAAATAATCTTAATAGAACTTTGAAGTCTATTGTCTGCCCTGTAACAGAGGGGGCTTTCGCCATGATGAGATAGAGAGATCCCATGTCTATGGCTGAACTGTGGAGAACACAGCATCGGTGAGTCCATGACCACACTCCTTCTCCCTTTCCACAGAGCATGGGGATCAGCAGAATTTGGTTTTGAATAGAAATCTAAGTTGTTTTCAAGTTACATTATGGGGAAACAGGCCTACTTTAAAAAACGTCTATACATACACATTCCCAGAAATACTACTGATGTCCTATGACTACTGGAGAATAATCTGCAAACCAACCTCTACAATGTCATCATCAAACAAAAGCCAGAAGCCGTGACTTTTCACAATGGTGATATAATGCCCACGATTAGGACCACTGGAAAAGAACAAATAAAAGAAGTTAGCAGGTTAACATTGACCTCTTTAAAAAACTCTACTGAGCTCTTTACAAGCAGTGATTCTCTGGGGAAAAAACTAAGTCATCAGGACAAATAACTTGGCATAGAGCCCATGTCTATGTCCACAACACCATGCTGGATGTAGGGGAATACAAAAGTGTGCAGGAGAGATATCTTCTAAGGACTCATAATCCAGCAGGAAAAACAGACAAATATTAACGATTCAGCAAATATTAACAAAAAATTACTCTTTACCTACTCTGTGTTGGGCCCTGTTCTAGCTGCCAGGGGAAGAAGCAGTGAACAAAACAAAGACCTCATTTATTTGGGACTTGGGGTAGGGGCTAGATTGGCAATACACAAACTAAACTTATAAACGTATGTGAAGTGGTGAGAAGTGTCATGGAGAAGGATGAAGCAGAGTAATGGGATCTGAGAGATGGCAGGAGGTATTATTTGACAGACAGTGAAGGGAGGCCACTTGGATAATGTGGGCAGAAGGAAATTTCCCTGAAGGAAATGGCAGGGATACGGGTAGGGGTGGGGTGGGGGGTCAGGGTGTAGGGGGAAGCCGTGCGGCTCTGGATGGAAGTTTCAAAAATAGGGAATAGCAAGCGGAAAGGCCTGGGGCAGGCGGGTAACATTTGGTGTGTTCAGAAACAGCAGAGAGGCCAAAGGAGGCCAGAGCAGCACAGTGAGCGGGGAGGGGAAGACCAGAGCGGACGGAGGGGCAGGTGCAGGAGAAATCGCAGGTAAGATTTTAGGCTTTGCTTCAAGCAAGCCAGGAAGACAGGGGAATTTTAAGGAGTTGTATGATCTGTTTTAGAAAGACATCAACAAACCAAGATGCATAGTAACAAGTATTAAAATAAAAAGCCATATACTATGCTATATGGAAAAAAGCAGAAAGAACAACTAAGCAGCAGTTACTATGTAGTTAGGTTAGATTTGCACGAGTGAAGGGATTTTAATCCCAAACCTAGAACTGCTTTTTAATGCACTGTTAAAGTTGAAAAACCAAACCTCCCCTTTTGTTTACCCTCTTTCAGCACAAGATGATGCCAATGATCTGTTTCTGCTCTTTCTCCAGCCTCCTCCAGCTACTGTCTCCCTTTCCCTCTGAGCTCCAGCTCATCAGCCTCCTCTCACACATGCCCCCTTCACATTGTGGGCCTTTGCATTGCTGTAAACTCTGCCAGAGATGATCCTTCCCCAACTGCATTCTTTTTATGCCTCAGCTCAAATGTCACCTCCCCAGATAAATCGCTGCTGACCACTTCACCTGAAGAGGTATCTCCCATCACTCACTCATCTCCCTGTTTATTCCTGATAGCACTGATCAAAATCATAAACTATCTTGCAGTGGTTTATTTTTGGTGGTAGCAGAGTGGTGTGTTTTTTTTGTTCATTATCAGTCTTTCCAGATAGATTATAAGCTTTGTGAGGGCAGGGCCTCTGTGCTGTGTGTCTTTTTGTTACTCTGTCTTTAGATCCTGGCATGGAACCCAGAAAACACGAGCTTAAAAAAAAACCTGCAGTAGAAATCAATGCACAAGGTTGTGCACTTGCTGCAACTATAGGCCAGGAGGTCCTGGCATGGAAGGTAAGGCAGGCCCAGCTCCCTAACCTCAGCTTTCCAGTGCCACCTGGAAGCCACCCAATCTTCATGCACAGGCCAGCCCCACTCCACATAGGAGAACAGCCCTACTTCTGCTGGGAGGAGTTTGAAGAATCCTAGTTAGTAGCATGCCTGACTTGGCACCAACTGATCTTTGCTGCCAGGGCCTTTCTTACCTTGTGCTCACACTACGGAAACTGACCTTAGAGAAGCCAACCTCCCACTGGTCGTTCAGTTCCCTCACGTGGGTCTCTGCCAGTCCTCCCAAGGATTCAAATCGGACACTCACAGAGACCCACTCAGAAAGTCCTGTGTACCTTGGGCAAGGGGCACCTGTGTTTCTCCTTCGCCTAGCCTTCCCGGCAGGCCCCCCCCATCCACACCACCCCTGCCACCCACTTTAGCCGCAATGCCCACCAAGTCCCAGGCTCTGCCTGCCCTAAGACCTTCTCCAACCCTACACCAGTGTGAGGCCTCGTCCAGCACCCAAGGCTAGGTTCCAGTGATCTGGAACCCTGTGTTCTTCAAAAGAGTAACAGTTGTTTTTCAGGGAGAACACCACAAGACTGGTATACAACTATCCAATACATACAATTTTACTGAGAATGCAAGAAACTATCCAGTGACTTAAAGTTAATACACACAGGACAAAATATGGGGTGCTTCAGATGTAAGTTACAGTTTCTGATACCATCCACCCTAGTACACAATTAAAAAATAAATCAATCCATCCCTCCACATGGCAATGGTAGTCTCCTGGTAATGTTGTCTTCACTATAATCGATCTCAGCAGATGGAGAAGAAAAAGACTCTTGCTCTGTGATATGCCCCAATCTAAAACCTACGAGGGCAGGAGGAAAGCTGTGCCTATCCCCAAGGTAGAACATAAAGCTGGCCCAGCTGAGCAAAGAATAACAAACAGGTGAATTTTCAATATACTCTTCTGCATTTATACCAAATTACGGAATAAAAAAAAAAATCTCAAATTTTGGCAAAATGCTTTGCCTCTCCGTATCTAGAGGCCTTCTCTCTCTTACTTTCTTCTTTCTGATTATATACTTATTTTAGAATTTGGGGAAAGACCAAAAATAGCAAAGAATATTTTTTAAGAATGTTTTTAATCACTCAAAGTGCCAAAACATTATTAAATTTGATCCATTAGCTTCTAGTCTTTATTTACACATCTTAAAATGCTTTTGAGATCATACTATAAATCTAACTTGGCTTTTTAAAAATTAAAATCACAGCATAGACATTTATTTCTCCATGTTATTTCAAATTCCTCAGAACAATTATTTCTATGCAATGGAGATTTATTATTTCTCTCATAATAGAACATTTAGATGATCATTGTTGGAATGCTATTTTTTTAATGTGTCTGTAAGGCATGTTTATATATTTTTTGAGATGAGCAGTAAGAGTTTGGAAGAGATCCCAAAAATGCTGAGTGCCACGGCACCGGAAAGGTGCCGCTGGATATATTTCAGCCAAGGGGCAACCTTACACTTACCCTGTGCACCTGCTTCTGGTCGTGCCCTTACCTGCCACAGTGAACAACCACAGCAACCAGGTCATACATGCGGTCCAGGTTCACCGCATCACTGGAGGTGTTAAAGAGCCGGAGCTCCAGAGGGAAGACCACGCGGTAAGACAGCTTGGTGTATCTGTGCAACTGCTCCATGTACTTGAACCGCTTTAGATGCAGGGCCAAGATCATGGGCAGCTTTTTTACTCTCATCCTAAGAAACCATGAAATAGAAAATCAGTTGTACCCAACACCTGTTAGGGGAAGAGAATACAGTGCCATCTGCACAAACAGAACAGGAGGGGAGGTCTATCAAACTTCAAACCAGCAAACAACCAAATAGTGTGCAAGGATAAAAGTATGCCGGCTTATGCAGAGCTGACTTATCCTATATCCCTGGCTCCCAGGAGCATTCCAGCAGGAGAAATGTACAATGGTGTGTCTCTGGTGAAAGGTGATGTTCCAGAATTTTCATACAAATAAAAATAGGCTATGAAATTGTTCTCCATCACTTCCCTGTGCTTTCCAGAGATGAATGATATTTGGACAATCTACCCCGAGATGATGGAAAGGAGGTTTGAGAGATTTTGAGAACAGGAGGCTAGGAAGAGGACAAGGTGGACAGTGCCGACGGCTGGACTTATAGGTTCTGAGGACTGGCAGGGGGGTGGATGCTTCTGACACACACTCTTGGGCATCGGGACACCAAGCGTGCCAGGCTCACCATCATTCCGACCCTTGTGATCTTGGGCAAGTCCTTTCCTTTCTCTAGCTCTAGTTCCTCATTTATAAAATGCAGGGGTTGGCTTAGGGCTACATTTCCCAAACTGGGCTCATGAGAGCACTGGAAATGTTAACAGATGTGGTGTTTCTGTGGCCAGGTAAGTTTGGACGATGCTACTTTCTGCTTTGAAGATCCTAGTGTACATTACCAGACTGAAGATTTTGAGAAATCCTGCAGTAAAGGGATTGTTCTGTTGTCTGATGTTGGATTTCCCAAACTTATATAAACATACAAAGTTTTTTTACTAGGTGACCATTAACTCTGCTCAGTAAAAAGTCACAAAGGTAACAGTTTATGCAGTGCACACTGCTAGAATGGAGGGTCTTCCAGTTTCCTTTCAGCCCCCCATTCCATGAATATACTGAATTAAGTGTAAATGCTGTTTAGTTTGTGCACATTTTTAATGCATAGTATGTGAAAAGGACAAATTTTAAAAGAATAGTTTTAAGGAACCTATTAAGAAAAAGCCCTGGTCATAAAAATAAGCAAGTAAAACATCAGTAGAAAAATAAGAATTACGGGGAACCCCACATTTTACAGGAATACAAAACGTTGTAATGTATAAACGCTCCAGGGCTGAACAAAAATGTCTAAATGCCACAAAGAAAGACCCGAGGCCAGTCTTAGGCAGACTGAGGTTATAAGGACGGCGAGCAGACGCGAGTGACCTTTCTCACTAACAAAAGGTATCTGCCTACCTCCTTGATACCTGACTGCAACAGTGACTAACTTTGTATAAGTTTTGCAGCAAAGAAAGTTGTACATGTTTGGGGTGAAGGCCTGGGAAGGCTGGGCAGAGAGATGATCTCAACCTCAGGTCTAGACCCTTGAGGGTTTTAGACAGCAGTATCGAGCATCTGCCAGCTGCCTTGAATACTCCAGAACCACTGCCAAGACAGATTTAACTCACAGGAAGCCTTCGCAGGAGACTGAAATGGCAACTTTCCTGGCTTGTGGGGCAGACTAATGGGGAATAACTGGTTATTTCAGATTTTAACTGTCTGGTATGCAAAACAAAAAAAAATGGAGAACCCTGGGTCTTATATCAATTCAGAATGCAGTAACTTTCTAACTTTCTTATCACTTGTTTTGTTTTTTTTTTTTTTTCTTTTTGTGCAACAAATCTCACTCTGTCACCCAGGCTGGAGTGCAGTGGTGCAATCTCAGCTCACTGCAACCTCCGCCTCCAGGGCTCAACTGATTCTCCTGCCTCAGCCTCCGGAGTAGCTGGGATTATAGGCACAAGCCACCATACCCAACTAATTTTTGTATGTTTAGTAGAGATGGGGTTTCACCATGTTGGCCAGGCTGGTCTCAAACTCCTGACCTCAAGTGATTGGCCTGCCTTAGCCTCCCAAAGTATGCTGGGATTACAGGTCACTGTGCCCTGCCTCTTATCACTTATTCTTTTAACTGATGTGTTAATAATTTCCTCACAAGTCCTTATGAAATGATATATATTTTTTAAACCTCTGTCTCTAAAAAAGAGGTCCCAATGTTTAAGCAATACAAATGAAAATAATATTGGGGGTCTACTATTGGTTGTATACTATTCTGAGTACTTTCTACAATTTACCTTTAATTCCAAGAGAATAGTGATTATATTTTATCACTACTTGTTTATCCAGCATAAACAATTATCTGGCACATGGTAGCACTTAACAAATATTTGTTGAATGACTGAATGAATGAACAAATGAGTAAACAATCGGACAGACAACTCTCCAAGTTGTCCTCTCCAAGGTCAGCGTTCTTGTCTCAGTTTCACTGGTGAGGAGGGTAACTGACTTCCCCAAGGCTCCATGGCTATGAGCCCAGGAAGCTGAGATTCAAAGCCAACCCTGCTGGGCCCCACAGTCTGGATCCCTCTCACTACACAAAGCCACCCCTGAGCTAAATCTTCACCTACCTTTTCTGGGCTTCCTGTTTGCTGCAGCATGTTTCACAATAATATTTTTGTTCACTACACAGTGTTTCTGTGTTGCTGAAGTCTCTGTAGAGGGAAATATTTTCATCTTTAAAAAGTGTTCAAATCTACTTGGCATACCATGTTTTAAATCCCTCAATTAACCTGCAGGGTTATTTTTAAGTAAAAATTTGAGAAGTAATCAGAAAAAAATCCTCCTTAAGACTAGGATGGTAGGAGAAACTACAGGATAATAAATACAAATACAAAGTCTAGGTGCCATTATGCTGACAGACACTATCTTTTCATTGAATCATAAATTTACCATGAGAGATTTTCAAATATAGCTTTATTTAATGGAACACAGGCAGATATAAACTAGGGTTTCCAACTGCATTCAGAAAAAAACCTCGTGATTTAACGAAGAATATCTATAAGCTAGAAATTAAAATTGTAATAGAAAAATACTATCGAGAGTAAAAGCTCATCATAAACACTAAAACTTAGGCCCAAAAAAGTCAATCACATAACATGCAAGGTGACATTATTGTGTAGTTAATGAAAAACAATATTTCTCTGTGGTAGTAAAGATTTTCAAAGAGCATGAAAGTAGGAAGATAATGAAATTCAAACCATATACAAAACTGCCCTCTTTTTGAACTAAGGAAAATCCTGAATTAATCAGATGACCACCTCCTACCAACCCCTGCTCCCCACCACTCCACTGCCAGAGGATAAGAACTTTCGCCTGCCTCCTTTGGAGAACAAAAGCCATTGTGTTTGTCACATGTGTATCTGCCTTATCATGAGGTTCTACTCTGCTACTTATGATTTTCATTTTTTAAATGTCATTTTTAATTTTCATTCTTTTCCAGCCATCGATATTCTACTTAACATTTCTGTGGTACTGCTTCAAAGGCTGAAAAGAACATCCAGACTAATACCCAACAGTTTTGAAAAATTCTGTGACATTTCCTTGTTCATAGAGTGTCCTAGAACCATAATGATCAGATTTTATTGAACAGAAACTGTTAAACGTGTTAAATGATTCTACCATTTACACAGAACACATCAAAAGAAAACACAGATTCTTTCATTCATTAAGTCCCCAAATGTTTACTGTCAGTCCTCTGGGCTACGTTCTGGGGATCCAGAGAATAACCGCCCTCATATGGCTCACATTTTAACAGAGATACATGCAAATGAACAACTGAAACATAAAACGATCACTACAGCTTCAACAGAAAGCATTACATGAAATGTAACCTACTGAAACCCTCCGACAGTTTCCAGTGTACTATCCACCCAGCCTCCTTCTCTCTGCTCCAGCAGCACTGGCCCTGGGATATCCTCTTCTTGCCTTACGATGTTTGCAGGTGCTATTTTCTCAGCACTGAGAGCTTCCTCCCAGAGGCTTCCACGGCTGGCTGAACTGGTTGTTCGGCACTCAGCCTAAACATCCCCTCTTTGGAGAAGACCTCTCTGACCATTTTCTCCAAGCCTATCCAGCCCCTACCATATTGCTGCCTTGTTTCTCCCCAGCATCTGAACCCATTCTTCTGTCATTCGATTACTTGCCTCCCCTCTATGTGGGCAGTGGCCTTGTCATTCCTATATGCCCAACACACAATGGCACACATTAATATTTGTTGATTGAATGAATAAACCAACAAAGACAGAAGCAGGTGTAAAGTCCAGGAGAAAGCACAAAGAGGGAAAGTATGCCAGGGGAACAATTGAATAAGAGTCAAGGACTCCAGAGAGAGAACACAGCAGTGCAGAGGCCTGGAGGGAGGGGATAGCAGCGGCGGCATATCAGTCCGTTCTCATGCTGCTAATAAAGACATACCTGAGACTGGATAATTTATAAAGAAAAACAGGTTTAATGGACTCACAGTTTCACATGGCTGGGGAAGCCTCACAATCACGTCAGAAGGCAAAGGAGGAGCAAAGTCACATCTCACATGGCAGCAGGCAAGAGAGCTTGTGCAGGGGAACTCCCATTTATAAACCATCAGATCTTGTGAGACTCATTCACTACCACAAGAACAGTATGGGAGGAACCTCTCCCATGATTCAATTATCTCCACCTGGCCCCACCCTTGACATGTGGGAATTATTACAATTCAAGTGAGATTCAGGCGGGGACACAGCCAAACCATATCAGGTGGCAAGTCACATAGCCTTGAATATGCGACCAAGAAGCCAGCATGGACCCTCACCAACAGTCTCAACAAAGAAAAGACATAGATTATGCTTTTTAGAAATTCCACTTCTGACAGCATGGTGGAGCGGGAAATGGAGAGGATCGAAAGGCAAGAAAACCATTAGAATGCAAATGCACTCAACTTTCAGGTTTCAAGTACATGGTGCATAAAACAGACTCATACTTAGCTGAATGAATACTTCAATTGAGTAACTGCTGTGGAATTTTGTTTTGCCTGCATGGGATTAACTGGAGTGGAATGGGGGAGCAGAGGGGGTGAGGTGAGTATGGGCATGGTGGGGCTTCATATCCTCCCAATGTCTACCACAGACAAGCCACACTACCAAGCTAAAGGGTCACAAGAGCCAAAGAAAGCCCAGCAACAAGCAAGGAATCATGGAAACACAACAGAAGTTAGTAGCTAATGTAAAGACTCCTTTTACAAAGAAGCCGGCTGACTGAGTAATGCTCTTAGGGCATCCATGAGTTGAGAACTGTAAAAACGAAGGTGAGTTAGGAGAAGAGAGGGGACTACAGCAGTAAATGTTGAGACCAGAGGAGCTCTCAGTTAATGCTCTATATTTGTTGGATCAAAAGTGGTCAACAGGCCGGGCGCGGTGGCTCACGCCTGTAATCCCAGCACTTTGGGAGGCCGAGGCGGGTGGATCACGATGTCAAGAGATCGAGACCATCCTGGTCAACATGGTGAAACCCCGTCTCTACTAAAAAAAAAAAAATACAAAAAATTAGCTGGGCATGGTGGCACGTGCCTGTAATCCCAGCTACTCAGGAGGCTGAGGCAGGAGAATTGCCTGAACCCAGGAGGCGGAGGTTGCGGTGAGCCGAGATCACGCCATTGCACTCCAGCCTGGGTAACAAGAGCGAAACTCCGTCCCCCCCCCAAAAAAAAGTGGGCAACAGTGGTGGAGGAAACTCTTCAATGAGAAAGTCAAGGGGGCATTTGCTCTTTCCAACACTTGGGATAAATTACCAAAGCAAAGAGGAGAGGTTGAGAGAAAAACACAAAATTCTTTGTATTGCTTTAAGAAGAGGCAGAGCAGCAATAAAACCTGATTGAAAAATACACTTTTGGGCTTGATACGGTTTGGATCTGTGTCCCGACCCAAATCTCATATTCAATTGTAGCCCCTGATATTGGAGGTAGGACCTGGTGGAAGGTGACTGGATTACGGGGGCGGAATTCTCATGAATGGTTTAGCAGCATCCTCCTGGTGCCATCCTCCCCATACATTGTGAGTGAATTCTTGAGAGATCTGGCCATTTAAAAATGTTTAGCCCCTCCTCCAGCCACTGGCTTCTGCTCCAGTTATGTGGTGTGCTTGCTCCCCCTTCACCTTCTGCCATAATTGTAAGTTTCCTGAGGCTTCCCCAGAAGCCAAGCAGATGCCAGTGCCATGCTTTCTCTACAGCTTGCAGAACCATGAGCTAATTAAACCTCTTTTCTTTATAAATTACCCAGTCTCGACAGAAATGTGGGAATGGACTAATACAGGGCTGGTGTGAAAGTAGTGAGTTATCTCAATTAGTCGATCACAGTTAGCTATAGATCAAACTCCTCATTCTACTTTTCCCCCCTTTCTCATATAGGAAGGAAAGAGGGAGGGAAAGAAGGAAGGGAGGGAGGGAGAGAGGGAGGGGAGAAAAGGAAAGGGAGAAAGAGAAGAAAGTAAATACACTTTGGGAACAAATCTAATATGAAAATGCATACTTTTACAAAGGAAACACTAAAGCCTTATGCAAATATTTTTAAAACTTGAAAAAAATGGAGAAAGACTGTTTTTCGATGGGAAGGCTATCATTTATTGTAAACACAGCGATTGTGTTCAAGTTAATGTCTTTGATACATGTTCAATTAAAATCTACTTTTTCGCTCCCTACAATAATTCAAAATTGATATTAAAAATCCTTAAGCAATGCTTCCTGATAATTTCCATGTCAGGATCCACACAGAAATACTACATGAGAAATATACTAGGATATACTGACAAGGCTGCTCCTACAGCTGGCCATGGGGCTCTGGCACTGCCAGGTCCTCATAGCCTCCCGGGAACTGAAGGGATGAATACATACCTCTAACCCATTTTCCCTGACTCACCAGTCAGGAAATTTTGTCCTAGAATCAAGTGCAGTGGTTTTCCTCCTGGCTGCTCATTAGAATCATCTGGGGAGCTTTAAAAACAATCCCAAATGCCAATCCCGCACCCCTCCACTCCTCACTCTCCCTCCATTCAATTACACCAGAATCTCTCCAGGTGGAACCCAGGCATTACTGTTCTTTTTTTCTTTATTTTTTTTTTGAGACAGAGTCTCACTCCGTCACCAGGCACCAGGCTGGAGTGCAGTGGCTCGACCTTGACTCACTGCAACCTCCACCTCCCGGGTTCAAGCAATTCTCCTGCCTACAGGTGCGCGCCACCACACCCAGCTAATTTTTGTATTTTTAGTAGAGACAGGGTTTCACCATGTTGGCCAGGATGGTCTCGATCTCTTGACCTCGTGATCTGCCCACCTCGGCCTCCCAAAGTGCTGGGATTACAGGCATGAGCCACAGCGCCCCGTGGCATTACGTTCTTAAATCTTCCCGGGTTATTCCACAGGACAGAGAGCCTTTGCTCCAGTGCTTCCCAATAACCTGGGATCTTGTTGGCACTGGGAGAATGGGAATTTAAAATGAGAGGGAGATAGAGGAAGGAGAAGGTGGTTCTAGAGCACTGAGCACTTGGAGAAGAAAGGGGAGATTCTGGGAAGGAGCACTCAAGTGGAAGACACAAAAGGCCATGCAAAGATAATTAAGATAAACTTCACATATCACGTAGTTTAAGTTTTTGCCTGAGGCCATCCCTGAACTTTTCACAAGGAAATAACATTTTTCCCGGTATTCTCCTGTGACACAAATGGCTTACTCTCCCTGAGACATAGTCACTGAGATTTGAAATATTAGAATTATAACTCAGCTATTATACAGACTTAATGGCTTCTCCAGATCTGTATCCTGAATTTAAACACTATTTATATCATTTCTCTGGAACAAAAATTCAGTGAAAGTACATTATAATTCGCCACCTAAAAATCTTCTGGAAGAAGGCAGCAAAGATCTTACATTCAAATCCCACCCTTTTAGCTTAATTTTTAATTTTTTTAAGTTATTGAAATAATAAATGAAACATCGTATCAGAAGAGATATGCAGACATAACATCAGAGAAGAAAATGCGTAATTCTAGTTGAAAAAACAAAACCTCAAAAATGCAATCCGCATTAAACCATGAAAGGGGCAAGCAAGAGTCCACCCTTTCCTTCTCTTTTGTCTCAGAGACAGAGAAAACTAACGACTCCACTGACATCATCTGTTCCCTGCATCTTTCTACCGCACATCCTTCTCCCATCATAGAACTCTGAGTGGTAAGTGGTAACACCTGCCAGGCTTCTCTTTCTGCTATGGAGGTGACATCCCATGTGAGGGCAAGTATAGCTGACTTGGTCAAGGTCTAGTTTATGTGTGATGTAAAACAGGGGAGGAGGAGGCATTTCAGAGATATCAGCCTGCACAGTCCAATAAGACAGAGTCGAACATGTTTAAAAGGGATTCAGAAGCTACTCCATACTCACCCACCCTAGCCTGAACATTTCCAAGGGCCTCTAGCCTACCTTAATCAGGTATGCATAACCAATATATACATTTCTCCAGGAAAAAAAAATTATGGAAACCTAAACCTCAGTTCTATTTCTTATAACAAGGTTCCCCAATGGTTGAAATTATCACTAATCACTTCACACTTTACCTGGCTGATCTCAAATCTGCAGCCACTGCCACCTGCACTTTTGAACAATTCCAGTAATTCCTGGAAAAGAGGAAAAGCAGCCAATCTCCCTAACTCCAAATTCTCACCAAGGAGGGGAATGAGCATATAATGGCTTTCTCCCCATTCCCTCATCAGCAACTAATGGTGGTACACCCTTAACTTTTTCCACGCCCTGTGATTATAAAACCTTAGGAAATCAAAAATGGCTTCTTTTCACAGGAATGTTAGGAACTGATAACAGTTTGGCTCTGTGTTCCCACTCAAATCTTACATGGAATTATAATCTCCAACATTGGGGGAGAGACCTCATGGGAGGTGATTTGATCATGGGGGCAGATTTCCCCTTACTGTTCTTGTGATAGTAAGTTCTCACAAAATCTGTCTGTTCAAAGGGGTGTAGCATTTCCCCCTTCACTCTCTCTCTCTCCTGCCAACATACAAATATTGTGCCTGATCCTCTTCACCTTCTGCCATGATTGTAAGTTTCCTCCTGTACAGCCTGTGGAACTGAGTCAACTAAACCTTTTTTCTCCATAAATTGCCCAGTCTCCAGTATGTCTTTACAGCAGTGTGAGAATGGACTAATACAGAAAATTGGTACCAAGAGGAGAGCATTGCTATAAAGATATCTGAAAATGTAGAAGCAACTTTGAAACTGGGTAACGGGCAGAGGCTGAAACAGTGTGGAGGGCTCAGAAGAAGACAGAAAGATGTGGGATAGTTTGGAACTTCCTAGATACTTGTTGAATAGTTGTGACCAAAATGCTGACAGTGATATGGACAGTGAATTTCAGGCTGAGGAGGTCACAGATGGAAATGAGGAACTTATTGGGAATTGGAGTAAAGGTCACTCTTGTTATGCTTTACCAAAGAGACTGGCAGCATTGTGCCCCTGCTCAAGAGATCCATGGAACTCTGAATTTAAAAGAGATGATTTAGGGTATCTGGTGGAAGAAATCTCTAAGCAGCAAAGTGTTCAAGATGTGTCTTGGCTGCTTCTATCAATCTATGCTTGTTTGTATAAACAAATAAATGACCCCAAACTAGAACTTATATTTAAAAGGGAAGCAGAGTATAAAAGTTTGGAAAATTTGCAGCCCAACCATATTGTAGAAAAGAAAAATCCATTTCTGGGGAGGCATTCAAGGCTGCAGAAATTTGCATAAGAAGAGTCAAATGTTAATAGCCAAGAGAATGGGAAAATGCCTCCAGGGCATTTCAGAGACCTTTACAGCAGCCCCTCTCATCACATGCCTGGAGGCCTAAGAGGTTTGAGAAACAAACTCACTCTTCCAAATCTGAAGGATAGACTTGGAGACACAAAGAACAGTGGAAACAGGAGTGTTAGTGGCAGTCTTACAAGATCAGGTACTGGTAGGCAGGCATACCTGGGGCGGTTACAGCAGGTAATTTCAGTAGGTAATTTATTTCACAGCATGCCAAGTCCTTCCCCCAGTTCCTCATTGGTTGAGTACTAGGGGGTTACAATCTTCCCTAATGCTGCCTAAGTTTCATTATCCCTCTATAAAGTCATACCCCGGTCTCCTTCCCTGCTTAAGTTTCGATTTCCCAATAACAAAACTTTCTTCCCTTTTACGTGCTGACCCCCTCCTCGACATCCTGTTCACTTATCGTGACTTTCCAGGTGCATGAGCCATGCAGTTTTTCACATCCACAGGCTGGCTGACAGTACTCAGATTTATTACGCCTTGAAAACAAATCATTAAAAATGTTTTCTCACAGAGGAAAAGATGGTTTCATGGGCCAGGCCTAGGGCCCCCACTGCTCTATGCAGCCTCAGTACATGGCACCCCATCCCAGCCACTCCAGCTTCAGCTATGGCTAAATGGCACCAAGGTACAGCTTGGGCTGTTGCTTCAGAGGGTGCAAGCCCCAAGCCTCGGCAGCTTCCACGTGTGTTGGGCCTGCGGTTAAGCAGAAGGCCAAAGCTGAGGTGTGGGAAACTCCACCTAGATTTCAGAGAATATGAATATGTCTGGATGTCCAGGCATAAGTCTGCTGTAGGGGCAGAGCCCTCATGAAGAGCCTCTACTAGGGCAGTGCAGAGGAGAAATCTGGGGTTGAAGCACCCCCCCAGCGTCCCTACTTGGGCACTGTCTAGTGGAATTGTGGGAAGAAGGCCACTGCCCTTCAGACCCCAGAAAGGTAGATCCACCAACAGCCTGTCCTGTGCACCTGGAAAAGCTGCAGCCTGCAAAAGCAGCTGTGAGGGCTGTACTTTCCAGAGTCACAGGGGTGGAGCTGCTCCAGGCCTTGGAAGCCCACCTCTTGTGTCAGTGTGCCCTGAATGTGAGAAATGGGATCAAAGGAGATTATTTTGGAGCTTTAAGATTTAATGACTGCTCTGCTGGGTCTCAGACCTGCATGGGGAGTGTAGCCCCTTTGTTTTGGTCAATTTCTCCCATTTGGAATGGGAGCACTTACTCAATGCCTGTACCCCCATTGTATCTTGGAAGTAGCTAACTTATTTTTTTATTTTACAGGCTCATAGGGAGAAGGGACTTGCTTTGTCTCAGATGAGATTTTAGCCTTAGACTTTTGAGTTAATGCAGGAATGAGTTAAGACTCATGGGAAGACATGATTGGTTTTGAAATGTGAGAAGGACATGAGATTTGGGAGGGAACAGGGGCAAAATGATGTGGTTTGGTTCTGTGTCCTGACTCAAATCTCATGTTAAATTGAAATCTCCAATGTTGGGAGAGGTAACCGGTGGGAAGTGACTGGATCATGGGCAGATCTCCCCCTTGCTGTTCTCAAGAAAGTGAGTGAGTTCTCATGAGATCTGGTGGTTTTAAAGTGTATAGACTTCCCACCTTGCTCTCTCACTCCTGCTTTGCCATGTGCAGATGTGCCTGCTTTCCCTTCACTTCCACCAAGTTTGTAAGTTTCCTGAGGCTTCCCTAGCCATGCCTTCTGTACAGCCTGCAGAACTTTAAGTCAATTAAACCTGTTTTCTCCATAAATTACCCAGTCTCAAGTATGTCTTTATAGCAATGTGAGAATGGACTAATACAGAAATTCATACCCATTCATAAGAAAAAAGAGGCCATCATAACCAAAAAATTCCTTACAAAGAAATTACAAGCTTGTCCTAGACACCTGGACACAAGCAGAAATGCCAAACCAATAGGAAGTACTCAGGTAACTATCAGTGCCAAGGTGGGAAACCCTCAGAGCCCTGGGAAATGGGAAAGCAATCAGCCCCCAAATCACACAGTACATTACAACCAGCTGAACCAAGAAGCTCTTTCAAGCTGTTGTTGGTGCCTTCGCCTTAAAAGATGGCCTTCTAACTGCAATCACCACAGCCAATCACTTTAATCTATTCTTCTAAAAGGTTCCAAGTAACCTGAGCTCCTGAAATAAAATGTCTGTCATCTGGTCCTTACTCATAAAAATTGTGATACTATACAATGTCTCTGACACCCCGCTGGGATACCCCAAGCCTTGGGGAAGCCCATTCTGACTGCTTGGTCTTCACAGGCACCTCCACTATCAGCCACTTTCTAGGCCTGTTTTGTTTCCTTCAAAGCACTGATCATCATCTGCACATGCCCACTAGAATGTAAGTGCTGTGAAAACACAGGCCTCGTCAGGTTCACTCCTCTATCCCCAGTGTCTACAACACAACAACAAATTATAAGCATTAATGACCTCTTGTTGAAAGAAAGACAGAAGGGAATGAGTGGCTCAAAGGGGATTATGTCTTTACAGCAACTCTGAGCATGTTTTCAATGCATAAGTCAATACACAATGTCTATGGCAATCCTGGAAATCATCATTGTTATACTGAGGGCTCCTCACCTTCTCTCCATCCTCATGAGGAAGAATTTCTTTCCGTGCATGTTCTCCACAGAATGCTTAAAAGATGGAGTAACAGGCAACTCCCTCATTGGTTCTCAGCCCAAAATGCATAATATTTAAAATAATAAAATAGATTATCTTAGAAAAAGAGTAATGGTAGGCATCTGTAGCTTTTATTAACTTAATCATATGAAAAACAGAGAGACAGAGAGAGAGAGAGAGAAACACGGATGAAAGCCAAAGCCTACATATGCATTAAAGATTAACATTTTATTTTTAAATTTAATGACTAATAACTTCTACTTCATGCTCTTTTTTCTCAGTGGGACTCTTCTCCAGAGCACATATACTTACTTTTAATCTCTCTTGGGAAAGGAGACATAGAAAATAATAGGGTCATACTGGTTTAAGAGAAGGAAAGCTTATGTCCTGAAGAAATATGGGATTTTCTCTCCCACTTAGTTACAAGCCTGATCAAAAGCTCAAACCACCTCAGAGTTCATAAGGTTACCTTAGACAGTGGGTAATGGATGTATTCTGCTCCACGTCAACAGAAAGATCAAGAAAATCTTCATCTTTGCTACTAACCTGAAACAAAAACAGGAAAAAAGGTATGAGGCATGAAATATGTAGTAGATAAAACTTTGAACATGTATAGGTAACTGCAATAAAAACCGTAACTGCAGCTAAAGTCTTGCATGGACATGTATGCTCATTGGCACCAAGTTACCTCAAAAACAACCCAATCTAGAGAAAACCTCAAATTCTCAGTTTAACCTCCTCCCTATCCCAGTTTTGACTAACAGCTTTTAATAATTAAAACTCAACCAGATTTCTCTTCCTCTCCATTCATTTCTCCCATTGTTTCAAAGTAGGAAGCATTAAATATCCATACAGCCCAGATTGCAGAGTGATAAAAATGGAAATGGAGAATGGAAAAGAGACTTACAAAACCTACCACCCAGATGAACATCCCTTGTTGAGTTGTTTCCACTTTTTGCCAGTCCCTTGTGATAAATCACTCCCTTTCGCCCTTGCCCCATCATTCAAATCCTGTGGGGGGCTAGGGAGCCTGACAGGCAAGGGCTGGAGTCGCACTAACCACACACAAAGCTGTCCTTTGGCCAGGAAGTGGTCATCACATGCAGAGTGCTGTGCTGTCCATGACAATGACCAAACCTGTGTGGTCTGAAGCCTGGGCTCACACAGGCTCGCCATACTGTGGACGGCTCTCAGCCAAGCTGGTTCAGTGGCCCCAGCTGTCTCTCAGCTGTCAACAGCTCACTCCTCACTAATTCTGGATCTCATATATCTCAAGGCTCACTGAATAAGTGCTTACTTTCTACTAATTCACCAACAACCCTGGGATTTTACTGTCTTGTTCCTGGAGTAGCAGGACAGTTGGCAACAACCTTCAAGTGCTCAGTCAATTGGCAGCAAAATGAAAACAACATTCCTTTAAAAGTGTGACCACTACCGTATGACCCAAAATTCCATAAATTACCTGAAGAAATATTCAGAGATGTGGATAAACTCTTTTATACTTTTAGAAGTACACACAGGGGCTGCGCATGGTGGTTTATGCCCGTAATCCCAGCACTTTGAGAGGCTGAGGTGGGTGGATCACTTGAGGTGAGGAGTTTGAGACCATGCTGGCCAACATGATGAAACCCCATTTCTACTAAAACTACAAAAAATTAGCCAGGCGTGGTGGCACGCGCCTGTAATCCCAGCTACTAGGGAGGCTGAGGCAGGAAAATTGCTTAAACCTGTGAGATGGAGGTTGCAGTGAGCTGAGATCATGCTACTGCACTCCAGTCTGGATGACAGAG
>NW_016107439.1:3267328-3269873 GCF_001604975.1 Cebus imitator | reverse complement strand
AAAAAAAAAAAAAAAGTAGGTTACACAACTATATATAAGTTAATTCCAATTTTGTATTAAAAAGGCATCTTTATACTTATACACACATATCTCCTCCCTTGGCATTCTCTACCATTCTGTTTTAATTTTTTAATGACATTTATTTTCATGGTGAGCCCCAAATCCTCACCATTGCTTCTATTGGCTTCTTTGTCACATGGCTGCACAGATACTCTCATCGAGAGGTGGCTATGTTTTGCCACCCTAGAGTCTGAGTGTGACCACATGACTTGCCTTGACCAGTGGGATGCTAGAAGGCAGGTTACCAGCAGAGGCCAGAACAAGCATTTGTAAAACTGCTCTCTTATATCACTGTAAGAAGGATAAGCCCAGGTTAGCCTGTTATTCCCAGGAAGAGGCGAGATCCATGGAGGAGAGCTGTGCTAAGGCATTCCAGCCAAGCCCAATCTATAGTAAAACCCCTCATAATCTTGCAGACATATGAGTAGGCCTGCTGAACTACAAACACACGAATTTAGCGGAGTTCAGCCTAGACAAGTCGACCCCTAGCCAACACAACACTGCATGAGTTATAATAATAAATGATAGTTTAAGGCTCAGAGTTTTGATATAGATAGATAACTGACACAACCAATAGATAGATATAGATAACTGATACAACCATGTATCCTTTTATAGGTTTTATTTCTGTATGTTTACTGTCTGTCTCCCCCTTACTAAAATGAAAGTTCAAAAGACTGGCTTCCGTAATAACTAAGAACCTAGCACACCAATACTCCTTCAGAAAACTAGAAACGTCTCCAGATAACTATAAACTCACATAACCAAAAACTAAAAGCAGCTAACTGAAGGCACTGGACAGCAAATACAAAAAAGCATATGGGAGCCCGCACTTGGAGGAGGAGAGCTGTACAGAATGAGTTCATGGTTTCATGGCCTTTGGCTAGGGGTGTTCAGGGGGAAATACAGTCTTGCTGGTCTGCAAGCCAGAAGACTAAATCTGGGAATCCATGTCCACTGGAAAGAAGGGAAAGTGTCTGAGAGGGTATCTCCAACTCTGCCTACATCTGGCTGACCCCTGAACCACCCATGCATGGAATATACACAAAACGATTTGGCTACTAACAAAATGGCTGCCACCAAAGATTCAAGCTGTCACCCAAGAAACATAGTGTATAGTTTGGGTCCAACCAAGATAAGTGCCTCTAAAGAAACTCAATATGTATTAAAGAAAAATAACAGAATCCAGAGTCTCTGCCACTTAACATTGTCAATGTTCTAAATAAGATCCAAAGTTACAATATGTGACAAATGTCTTACTTAAGACATTCTTAAAAAAAAAATAATAAACTGAGACCAATTGTGGGATGACCCAGATGTTGGAATTAGCAGACAAGGATTGTAAAGAGGTCATTACAGGAGAGAGATCCAAGATGGTCGACTAGCAGCAGCTCAGGATTGCAGCTCCCAGTGAAGGCACAGGGAGTGAGTGGATGCCAGACTTCCAGACAAATTTTTGTTGCCTACGGACCAGGAGATTCCCAGCGGAGGAGCCCCATGGGTCGCTAGTGCGACTCTTTTGGCCGGCGTGGCTGTTTTGCCAGTGTCCTGGCACGGCGGTTCTCAGTGCGGAGTATGCGGGACTGGGTGCCCTTTTAGTTGGTGTTTGGAGCTCCGGGAAGGCAGAGTTGTCCATTCAGCTGATTGAAAAAGGGACTGAAGCCAGGAGCCAGACAGGGAGATTCCCGGGCAGAAAAGCGCCGCGAATCTCAGCACCGCGAATCTCAGCACCGCGAATCTCAGCACCGCTATTTCAGCCGGCACAGTCACCGCACGGGAAATTGCATAGATCCCAGCGCCTTTTCGGCAGGCAACTGGGGCACCTGGGACAGACCATTCAATTAGGAAAATAAAAAAGGGGGTTCCGAGGCGGCGAGCCAGGTGATATGGCTCGACTGGTCCCACCCCCACAAAAAAACAGCAATTGGAAATGCTGATGGGTTGAGTGTTTCACAGCAAGCACAGCTGAACCCGGGAAGGTCCAGCTCTGTGGTGGAGGGGCGTCTGCCAAAGGAAAACAAAGAAACAGAAATAACATCACCACCAACAAGCTGGACGTCCACTCAGAGACCCAATCTGAAAGTCAGCAATCACAAAGACGACAGGTGGATAAATCTACAAAGATGGGAAGAAACCAGCACAAAAAGGCTGAAAATGTCCGAAATCAGAATGCCTCTCCTCCTTCAGGGGATCGCAGCTCCTCATCAGTAAGGGAACAAGGCCTGATGGAGAATGAGTGTGATGAATTGTCAGAATCAGGCTTCAGAAGGTGGATAATAAGAAATTTCTGTGAGCTAAAAGAACATATTCTAACCCAATGCAAAGAAACTAAGAACCTTGAAAAAAGGTTTGACGAAATGCTAATGAGAATAGACAATTTAGAGAGGAATGTAAGTGAATTAATGGAGCTGAAAAACACAACACGAGAACTTCGTGAAGTATGCACAAGTTTTAACAGTCGAATTGATCAAGCAGAAGAAAGGAT